>NW_019385599.1:115132-130173 GCF_000671375.1 Centruroides sculpturatus
GGACAGGATTAAGGCTTAACACTTCCATCAACAATGGAAGTGTTAAGTAACAATAAAAGTTTTAAGTAACAATGGAAGTGTCAACAATGGAAATATTACGTAACAATGGAATTGTTAAGAGAAAGCGACGTGCGATACACAGATGCAGTTTTTTCGTTTTTGAGGGAAATTGAACATATTTTTAGACCCATCTAAAAATTCTCTAATTAGTCTGGAAACAAGGGGACCCAATTCTTGCATTCTGTGAAAACGGGTAAGGTTGACTGTAGCGTAATAATCTTTATCTAAGTTATCGTTACTTTTGCCCGAGCAACGTCGGGCTCACCTGCTAGTTAAAATGTAAAATTTTTGAATATTTTAAGCAAACTTCTTATTTAAGCGATTTTTGTGTCTATATAGTTTTTCCGAGAATCACATTACACTAAATTGAGGTATGAAAGTGTAAGTGAATCTCTTCAGTTTTATGAACTTTCTAACATAATAGATTGATATTTATTCTATATAATGCAAATGTTTACTATGGAACAGTGGTAAAGATCTAGAACAGCGGTTCTAAAAATCACTACTATTTCAAGAAAGTAGTGATTTTACGACTACTGTTCCAAATATTTACACAGCTACCGCAAATACTTCGAACACTATTTCGTGTTTGGAATACTTTTAGCATAGACATTTATATGACTATAAGAACAAAAATTCATCATATACTGCTTCTAACACGGTCTTTCTACATTCATATACTTGTATGAAATCACACTACTGAAAAGTCACAATTCGGAGATAACAGCAAGACAAGTGATCTAAGTTATATATATTTTTTATAGGTAACTAGCTGCAAGGACCCGCTTCGCTGGGTTTTTATTTGTATGTAATATACTTTTATATATATATATATATATATATAAGACTGTTTTTCTAAGTAATCTAGAATCTAGCTGCAAGGACCCGCTTCGCTGGGNGAGGCACCACTGTATGTTATTTTTGGTCGCGTGTTCCCTATCCCTATTTACTCTATGTTAAAATTACTTCGTTTAACGCTGTTTCGCTTAGCGCTTTGTTATCTAGGAACGCATCACCGCATTAAGCGGGGTCTCACTGTAACTGAATGATTAGGAGATAGCACAGGTTTCTCTTCGTACTTCTATCCAAGAAAACTTGATGAAAAACAATTAGTAAATGTATGTAGTTGTGTAAAATCTGTATATATAATTGTTTGTGAAATGCCTTTCGGCCATTAGTAATGTAATAAATCTCATTTGAAGTTTTTCAATGTAAACTATGTCTATAATTATTAAATGGTTTGCCTACTTAATTTTATATTTAGGACACTTCCAGATTTCTGAATGAATTCTGTAATACAGTATTTTCAGAATTTTTCTTTGCACGAAATGCATGAGTAAGTAGATTAAGATTTTTCAACTTAAAATTGAACTTGGTACTTTAAAATAAATACTATTTTTGTTCTTTCCATTAGATTTAAATGCTGCTACTCATTTTAGGTCATAATTTATCTATATCTATCTATCTATCTATATATATATATATATAGATAGATAGATAAATTATGACCTAAAATGAGTAGCAGCATTTAAATCTAATGGAAAGAACAAAAATAGTATTTATTTTAAAGTACCAAGTTCAATTTTAAGTTGAAAAATCTTAATCTACTTACTCATGCATTTCGTGCAAAGAAAAATTCTGAAAATACTGTATTACAGAATTCATTCAGAAATCTGGAAGTGTCCTAAATATAAAATTAAGTAGGCAAACCATTTAATAATTATAGACATAGTTTACATTGAAAAACTTCAAATGAGATTTATTACATTACTAATGGCCGAAAGGCATTTCACAAACAATTATATATACAGATTTTACACAACTACATACATTTACTAATTGTTTTTCATCAAGTTTTCTTGGATAGAAGTACGAAGAGAAACCTGTGCTATCTCCTAATCATTCAGTTACAGTGAGACCCCGCTTAATGCGGTGATGCGTTCCTAGACAACAAAGCGCTAAGCGAAACAGCGTTAAACGAAGTAATTTTAACATAGAGTAAATAGGGATAGGGAACACGCGACCAAAAATAACATACAGTGGTGCCTCGTATAACGTACGCCTCGAATAACGGACGGTGCGAACAACGGACTTTTCGTTCGACAGTTACGTGAGGCGAACATTTCTGAGAACAAGTTGCGAACGATGTTTCTACTCTTTCGCCATTGCCAATAACAATCTACTATTTTTAGAATAAATTAGTATTATTAGAATATATTATTAATATATCTGAAGTACAGAGCTCCCGTTGGGATTCGGCTTGCTCCCTTGTTTATTACATACTGTACATCACCTCAGTGCAGGGTATTTATATTTATTCAAGTGTTGTGCAAATCATAGCTTCTAAAAAAACGGAAAGGTGATTTCAATTGAAACAAAGCAAAAAATAATCAGGAGTGAAAGTTGACAAAAATTTCCTTGTCAAATGGGGAGAGGTTCAGGAGTTTACCAACACTCATTATCCAAACAGAGCTGAGGCCAACAGGATCAATGATCTCTACAATGACACCCTTGCCCGTCATTTCCGACAGGTGTTGAAGAAGAGAGAGAAACAGACCACCTTGGACATGTTTTTCAAGAAGCCAGCAAAGAAAAAACAAAATATGGAACAAGAAGAGTTGCCCCTGCAAGTTCCAGTAGCCTCTCCTGAATCTGACTCCGATTAAAAACCAATAAAAAGAGACCTGCTGCAATGTGTAAAAAGTCTGTATCTGTATGAATGTGTGAAGAAAGTGTTCCTCCACCTCCTCCTCATAACAGCTGACTACCGGCATAATTGGTGACTGCTCCATTTTCATTTTGTTAATGGTACAGTACGGTTACTTTATGCTGCGAAACGAATTATTCGTTTTAACATGTATTTCTATGGGAAAATGCGTTTCGTATAACGGACTTTTCACTTAACGGACGTGCACCTGGAACGGATTAACTTATTTTTATATTAATTTGTATAATAATATATGCTAAATAACGCATAAATATATGAACAAAGAAATGTAAAGTTCATTTTTTGTGATGAATGTTCTGACTTTTATGAAATTCTTGTTCTTCTGCAATAAAGTCGTAAAGTTTCATTTGTCGCTTTTTTCTTTCCTTAAGCAATTGTCGGTAGCAGAAGATCGCATCCAAAACGCCTCGTTTTGCTTTTTCACTCCTTTCAAAATCTGAATCATTCGCTACATTCGGTTACCTTACCGAACTTTAACTACAAAAATCTGTAGAGAAATTGTTTGGGTTCTTCGTTTCAGAATCTGTTTTTCAGTTCCACATGAATTCCATGTTCTGCCATTCTTGAAGGTGGTCGTTGGTAAGGCTCTCACCAGAAACCTGCTGTAACTCCTCAATATCCTGCTCGTCTATATCTCCTAGTCCTACTCTATCGATTAGGTTGCGTTTGATCAACGTAACGATACAGCAATAGCTCTTCTGGTTCTATCCAGAATTCTTGGATACCTTCAGCCATAACTTCTTCCAGACTTCGTTCGTGAATTTATCAATTAATTCTTGCTAAGCAAAGTCGATATTCGCTTTGGCATCCACGATGTTATATTTTTTTCCAAAATTGCACCAAACAAACATAGATTTAAAAAAAGTATACTTTTCGCCACCTTTTGCTGATTGGTTCGTGTTCGCAAATAATTGTATTATATACGAATCAATGAAATGCCGCGATAATTTAAATCGGCGCAAATTTTGAGCATTTTTTAGGCTTTAAGCAGACCGCGTTATATCGAATTAGCGTAAAGCAAGGCAGCGTTAAGCGGGGTCTTACTGTACTTTTTGTCTTTTTTTCTTTGCTTTAACCATATAAACAGATGACACTCACGACAATTTCATGAGCCTTTGCTTTGGACAAATGCTACGTCTTATATAATGTAAAATACAGTAATTAGACTGCAATTTTAAAATTGTAGACCTACATATTCTCACTGTTGTCAGTCCGCTGTCGGTCTGTCTGTCGTCCTTAATCTTGAAAACTGAGTTAGATAGATGAAAACGAAGATTATATGTAGAAAGATTTGGGTCAGAGACTTCGATAAATTATACACCAATTTCTGTATATGAATATAATTATACACGAATAGTTTAAAAATTGCAGCCCGTAGTGTGAAGATGTCATATTAAATAAACGATTTTTAAAGAATAAATTCTTGGTAAAAATTACGACTTTCAAACACAGTTAAAACCTACTACATTTTATGAGTACATTTCTGAACATATGATGCAATATATCACTTGGTTAATTACAGGTATAATATTAGCAGTTATAGTCTCTATTTAAGTAAAATATTTTGAAGTATACAAGATATGCTTTATGACTAAATACGATTTAACTGATATAACGAAGCAAGACCCAAACTTTTTTATTTATTTTTAAATTATTGTAAAAAATCAAAATAAATTTTCTAGTCATTAGTCATTCTTATTTATATACAGTGCATGACCATAATCTGCTTTTACGAGAATAATTTGTCTTATAATTGTTATTGACATACAGTATATGCAGTGAAAAATAGTTGTTCCTGATGATTGGACACGGCGAGGAATAAAAATATGTTTAGTATCTCTAATGTAATTTTTACTTTATTAAATTGTAATTTCCTGTCAGCCCTTTTTTACAAAGAAATGTTATATTTTTAATTGTGTTGGAATTATCACCTGTGGACACTTTAGACTGTTTTACATATTTGTGCAATGTAGTAGCCTACAAAGAAAGGTCATCTCTGCAATGAAGAATAGTTGTTCGTGGTGATTGGACATGGCGAGCAATGAAGATATGTTTAGATCTGTAATGTAATTTTTAGTTTATTAAATTATTATTGAGATAGTTTAACTTTGATTGCTGGCTGCAACTTTTGCTAATTGATTTGAATTATCGTTTTCTTCAGTGTTATTTTCAGAATAACCAAAAGCTGTAATTTATATTGCTTGACGTCGAAATTCGTTGAAACTTATAAATGATAGCTTGATTATAGTTATATATATATATATAACTATAATATAACTATAACTATACTATATATATATATAAATTTATTTGTGATTATGAATTCACTCTAGACAATTCTGCTTATTATACTATATACTGTAGTCTTGTTCTAAGTTGAATTTACTTACCGAATAGTAATAATATTCTACAGTAAGACCGTTATACAGTAGACATGATCATACACTGCAAATAAAATATTATAAATTACAAATGATAATTTATTTAGTTTTATATTATTATATTTAAATAACTTATCAAATATAGTAGTAATATAAAAAATTCTTGCTACATTATGTATAATTAACACAGTTCTACTCAACTTCAGTCAGTTTGACACATAACCCAAGCAACAATGCATTTAGAATGTTTGCATAATTTTACATATTAATTAAGTAGGGTTTGTTTAGCGTAGAATCCAATAGTCTATATGTATAAGGACTAATAAACATTCTTATTGCTAGTAACAACTTCTAACGAATTTACACTGATATTAATAATTATTATATTAAGTTTTTTTCTCAGTGAAATTATCCATAATATTTATACAATATACATACTGTAAGCAAAAACTAATTATTACACATTCTGACCTTGCGTAAAAAAATAATTATATTCATTTGAAAATGTGGCTTGTAATTATTTCTGTTTTATATCTATATTTGTTGATTTTATGATGATTTGTAACAAATAATATTGTATAAAATTATTTCATTCCATTTGTAAATTTTTTATTACAAGTATATTTTATTACATATATTATTTATAAGAACAGTACATCTACAATAATTTCTGTATTTAGTAATGTTTAAATAAAAGTCATAAAAATCAATTTTTACTACTCACTATATCGTACGATATTATTTATCAAATAGTGGATGACCAATAGTGGAATGCCAACTTGATTTAAGTATCAGCCTACTGCTCAGCGGGGAGCGAAATCGAATTTCCAGAAAAGCCTTCTAGAAAAAAATTTCTAAAGGGTTTCGGTCAGTTTGTTTGTTTAATTTACGGCAACGCAACACTTGGGCGATCTTCCTAGAGAGATGCCTTCCACACGGCCGTATTAACCAACATTGGGGCCCTAGACCTTTTCTTCTTACCGGGCCACCTCCTGGCTCTTTCAATTAATAAATCTTGTTAATATTATTTATATTAAATCGCATACGGACTGCAGCTGCTTAATAAAAACTAAAAGCAAAATTATTTCACAATATTTTACAGGATGTTAAGAATACATATAGTTAATATTATTCTTATCGCTATGAAAAAATTCTAAATTATTGGGAGTTTTACTTTCAATAAGAAGAAAGATAAGAACACATTTTCTTTAAATTTTAGAATTCACAATAATCATATAAAGAGCAATATATTTTTGTTTATTTGTTTATTATATACAATTGTCCAACAAAAAGTAAACTACAGTAGACCCCCTAAAACACGGGTTTGTATAAGACGGATTCGTAAAACATGCCAAAAGAATCTTGTATAACACGGTAATAGAATGATTGTCACGGTAATAGATTGTCACTGGCGACTCGTGTCTTGACAGGATTCGTCAAATCTAGACCAATAGTGGACATTGCACACACCGTTGAGTTTAAACGTACAACGGACCTACTAAAAAACATTTATTATTCAACGGCCATAAAAATTATATTTCTATTAATGATGTCTCGAAAGCTCAGCGAATTTTTTGCAGAAAGAATAACTTATAGGAAACACGAGCCCGCCGTTTGGTGCGCTGCTCCGCGACGAAAACAAGCTTAAGCAATGGCGTCTTCAAACGGTGCGCACTCGTTAAGTATTCCTACAACTTTTAGTTTATAGCGTAGTTTATATGGATTATTCCCAAAAAATTATACGTGTTTTGGAAATGTTGAGTCAAATTATTCTAGAATCGGTTAATTTTATGGAAGGAAACCTTTCAAATAGCCGTAGTCACTAAACTGCACACGTGCCGGGCTGTGATTGGCTCATGTATTTAAGTGCCTCGTACAACACGGAATTCATATAACACTAAACGTATCTGCCGTGTTGTAGGGGGTCTACAGTATTTTATTTACAAATCTTTTAAAAATAGACAGTTTGGCTGAACCCTAGACATTTGTTTCATTTGTCTATGCAATGATCCAGCCCTGACCTTCCGGCAGGTCGTTTTAAGGGAAACTGGTCCTATTTTGGCGTTACAGACATGGAAAAAACCCAGAAGACTGGCCAGCCTGTCTGAACGATGCGCGAACCCACGAACGAACTCGTGTAAAGGTTACGAAGACAGCATGGCCACTGGTGTGCTTCACGGTCAGTCTCAATCCTGTTGGTGTATTGTGGATCTACTGAAACAACGATTAAAGTAAGAAAGAATGCTCCCAAAGAGCAGAAAATATATTTTACAATATATATGTCGTATTATTTTGCAGTCGTAGTCGTAAGGTCGAGTGTAGGTTGAACAAGACAAAGAAAATTGGAGACCATAAAATAACACGTCCGTTCACTTTCGGGTCCTCACTCGAAATCCCCTTATTTNTCGTTTTAAGGGAAACTGGTCCTATTTAGGCGTTACAGACATGGAAAAAACCCAGAAGACTGGACAGCCTGTCTGAACGATGCGCGAACCCACGAACGAACTCGTGTAAAGGTTACGAAGACAGCATGGCCACTGGTGTGCCTCACGGTCAGTCTCAATCCTGTTGGTGTATTGTGGATCTACTGAAACAACGATTAAAGTAAGAAAGAATGCTCCCAAAGAGCAGAAAATATATTCTACAATATATATGTCGTATTATTTTGCAGTCGTAGTAGTAAGGTCGAGTGTAGGTTGAACAAGACAAAGAAAATTGGAGACCATAAAATAACACGTCCGTTCACTTTCGGGTCCTCACTCGAAATCCTCTTATTTTATTGGTGCTGTTAACTTCATTCCAAAAGGGACGAGAATAACAAAGTAAAATACAAAAAATATATACAAAATTTACAAAATTTTAAATATGTTAAATGTCCCCCTCCTAAAAAGGCGACATCATGGAGCCTCAGGGAGGATAATATTGTATAAAATTATTTCATTCCATTTGTAAATTTTTTATTACAAGTATATTTTATTACATATATTATTTATAAGAACAGTACATCTACAATAATTTCTGTATTTAGTAATGTTTAAATAAAAGTCATAAAAATCAATTTTTACTACTCACTATATCGTACGATATTATTTATCAAATAGTGGATGACCAATAGTGGAATGCCAACTTGATTTAAGTATCAGCCTACTGCTCAGCGGGGAGCGAAATCGAATTTCCAGAAAAGCCTTCTAGAAAAAAATTTCTAAAGGGTTTCGGTCAGTTTGTTTGTTTAATTTACGGCAACGCAACACTTGGGCGATCTTCCTAGAGAGATGCCTTCCACACGGCCGTATTAACCAACATTGGGGCCCTAGACCTTTTCTTCTTACCGGGCCACCTCCTGGCTCTTTCAATTAATAAATCTTGTTAATATTATTTATATTAAATCGCATACGGACTGCAGCTGCTTAATAAAAACTAAAAGCAAAATTATTTCACAATATTTTACAGGATGTTAAGAATACATATAGTTAATATTATTCTTATCGCTATGAAAAAATTCTAAATTATTGGGAGTTTTACTTTCAATAAGAAGAAAGATAAGAACACATTTTCTTTAAATTTTAGAATTCACAATAATCATATAAAGAGCAATATATTTTTGTTTATTTGTTTATTATATACAATTGTCCAACAAAAAGTAAACTACAGTAGACCCCCTAAAACACGGGTTTGTATAAGACGGATTCGTAAAACATGCCAAAAGAATCTTGTATAACACGGTAATAGAATGATTGTCACGGTAATAGATTGTCACTGGCGACTCGTGTCTTGACAGGATTCGTCAAATCTAGACCAATAGTGGACATTGCACACACCGTTGAGTTTAAACGTACAACGGACCTACTAAAAAACATTTATTATTCAACGGCCATAAAAATTATATTTCTATTAATGATGTCTCGAAAGCTCAGCGAATTTTTTGCAGAAAGAATAACTTATAGGAAACACGAGCCCGCCGTTTGGTGCGCTGCTCCGCGACGAAAACAAGCTTAAGCAATGGCGTCTTCAAACGGTGCGCACTCGTTAAGTATTCCTACAACTTTTAGTTTATAGCGTAGTTTATATGGATTATTCCCAAAAAATTATACGTGTTTTGGAAATGTTGAGTCAAATTATTCTAGAATCGGTTAATTTTATGGAAGGAAACCTTTCAAATAGCCGTAGTCACTAAACTGCACACGTGCCGGGCTGTGATTGGCTCATGTATTTAAGTGCCTCGTACAACACGGAATTCATATAACACTAAACGTATCTGCCGTGTTGTAGGGGGTCTACAGTATTTTATTTACAAATCTTTTAAAAATAGACAGTTTGGCTGAACCCTAGACATTTGTTTCATTTGTCTATGCAATGATCCAGCCCTGACCTTCCGGCAGGTCGTTTTAAGGGAAACTGGTCCTATTTAGGCGTTACAGACATGGAAAAAACCCAGAAGACTGGACAGCCTGTCTGAACGATGCGCGAACCCACGAACGAACTCGTGTAAAGGTTACGAAGACAGCATGGCCACTGGTGTGCCTCACGGTCAGTCTCAATCCTGTTGGTGTATTGTGGATCTACTGAAACAACGATTAAAGTAAGAAAGAATGCTCCCAAAGAGCAGAAAATATATTCTACAATATNATACGACATATATATATATATATATATATATTTATGTCCTATTATTTTGCAGTCGTACTCGTGGGGTCGAGTGTAGAGTGAGCAAGACAAAGAAAATTGGAGACCATAAAAACACGTTTATTCACTTTCAGGTCCTCACTCGAACTCCCGTTATTTTATTGGTGTTGTTAACCTCATTCCAAAAGGGACGAGATTAATAAAGTAAATTACAGAAGAATACATACAAAGTTTACAAAAATTTAAAATATGTTAAATGCCCCCTCCTGAAAAGGCGACATTATAGAGCCTCAGGGAGATTGGGCTGGGTGTTATACAATTTATCGGCTTGAACTCTAAAGTTGGTTGGATTATAATACGGTATAATTTTATCTACATTTACAATATCGGTTAATTTATTTAATGATTGGACAGGTCTGTCTATTTCTACGTTACAAGGAGATNCCCCTCCTGAAAAGGCGACATTATAGAGCCTCAGGGAGATTGGGCTGGGTGTTATACAATTTATCGGCTTGAACTCTAAAGTTGGTTGGATTATAATACGGTATAATTTTATCTACATTTACAATATCAGTTAATTTATTTAATGATTGGACAGGTCTGTCTATTTCTACGTTACAAGGAGATACTATCCTTAATATGGTGAAAGGTCCATGATACTTTGGAGCAAGTTTTCCTTGGTCGGGATGGATGAAGGTTTGTAGTAGCATTTGATCTCCTAAAGTTTGGAGTTTGATGTTGACTATTATATTTATCTCCGTTTTATTCGTGAGCTATTTCAGTTCTTTCGGTGGCAATCTTACGTGCTTCGCTGAGAGAAGGATAATTCAAGTTGTGAGGTGAATCAGGGATTTCTCCGTACATCAAAAACATTGATGGGAATCCTGTTATAATATAGGGTGTTTGGTTATATTTTTTCACCACGTAACATTTGAGTCCAGGATCGTTTTGGATTTTCTAAATATTTTATTTTTAGTCTAGAGACAAGTGTGGCGTTTAGTCTCTCAACTATCCCGTTGTGCTGTGATCGCCCAGCACTTGTTAGATGTTGTTTGATTCCATTCCTTTCTAAATATCTTCTGAATCTAGAGGAAGTAAATGAAGGTGCTCTATCAGTTAGTAGACGTTTTGGGCTGCCTGTTTGTAATATTTTGCCTAGACAATCTATGTAGGCGTTTATAGAAGGAGATTTGGAAAGAAAACACCAAGCAAACCTAGAAAAGTGATCGATGACGACATGAAGGTAGCCTTTAGTAGATCCGTATCTTTGCATTTCAGAAACAGTGTCCATAGATAACATGTCAAATGGAGTTTTTGATGAGGTAAGTCATCTAACAAGCCAAACTTTTTATGGTTGTATGTCTTTGCTTTCTGACAAACATCACAATATTTAACAAACTCTACAACATCGTTGATGACATTCGGCCAATAGTAACGTGGACTGATTAGTTTCAGCATCCGTGTTATACCTGGGTGACCATAGTGTGCATGTGCCCTGGATAGCACCTTGTACTGAAGCGATGGAGGTATGACTTTCTTTATAAACCCCTTCTTTCTGATACAGATTACATCTTCATGATCTCGGAAGAACTTGGGTGAGGTGAGTAATGAGTTATCCTGGTTGGAAAGGACTTCCTCAGTGGTAATAAAATGGCTCAAGGGGGCTCTGGATAAATAATCAGCTTCTATATTCTGGCTTCCCTTCTGATGTTTAATGTCATACTGATACATGCTCAGTTTCAAAGACCATCTAAACAACCTTCCAGATGGGTTTTTTATACTTTTCAGCCAATGTAAAGCTTGATGATCAGTGTGTATGGTAAAATAGATATCATGAAGATAAAAGTGAAACTTTTCAATAGATGCTACAATTGCAAAGCATTCTCTCTCACTAACGGTGTATCTTTTTTCATATTTACGTAAAGACCTGGAGATATAAGCAATAGGAAGTAATCCTTTAACAGGGTGTTCCTGTTTCAAAATACTCCCTATACCATCTATGCTAGCATCTGCATAAAGATGTGTAAAAAGCAAAGGGATAAAACATGTTTAAGATGGGTCTGGAGATATGTGCTCGTTTTAATTTCTCAAAAGATTCCTGACATTTAGTCGTCCAAGTCCAATTTTGATTTTTCTTTAAGAGTTTATTTAGAGAAGCTCTTAAATTTGCATAATTTGGAATAAATCGATGGTAATGGTTTATGGACCCTAAAAAGCCCTGTAATTGTTTGATATTAGTTGGACATTTTAACTTTTGTGTAGTTTCTATATTTGATAATGAGGGGGAGTAACTTTCTGGTTTGATGTTGAATCCACGGTAATTAATCTTAGATCTAACAAATTAACATTTTTTAACATTTAAGTAGAGACCTTCCATTGAACATAATTCAATGGAAGGTCTCTACTTAAATGTAAAATGTTTTAGGTATTCATCCACGTTCTGACTAAAAATTAACAAGTCATTAAAATAATTGATGAGAAAAGGAATCTATATTTATTGAGGATATTTTTTAAAACTGGCTGAAAAATTTGGGGTAAAGACTTTAAACTAAATGGTAAACGATTCCACTGGAAGTGACCAGAATTCGTTACAAAATCAGTTAGTTCTTTGTCTTCAGAATGGAGAGGAACCTGCCAATAGGCTGACAGAATATCTACAGTAGAAAATATTTTCGCACCTATAAGTCTATCCAGCAGCTCATCTATTCTGGGAATACGTTCATTGTTAATTTTAATAATCTCATTTAACTTCCTATAATTCATACATAGTCTAGCTTTTCCCGCATCACTTTTCTTAGCTAATGTGACTGGGGCAGCGTACAGGGACGAAGATGTTTCAATTAATCCCGATTTTAGCAATAGTTCCACCCGTTTATCAATCTCTTCTCTATCACGGTAAGATGTTCTGTAAGGTTTGAGTGTTATGGGCCTTTTGTCCTTAAGTAATATTCTAGGGGAAGCTATTTTTAGGGCTAGCACTGAAAACTTTTCAGCAGAAAAAACTTCCCAAAATCCTGAAATAATGCTGTTCAGCTTCTACTGGTGTTCATCCTCGAGATTAGGGTTAACAACATCCCTAATGTTAAAAATATTTAGCAAAGATTCCTTTAAGGAAGTACAGTAGAACTATCCCTATCCCTAGAAGTTCCTGCTGCATTCTGAGCCAAAGGAGGTGGGAAGACAAGGTTAGGAGCCTGAGGGGTCTCCTTCTGATCTATCTCATATAAGCTATTACTATTGTTACTTATGCTATTACAAGAATGACTATCTCTACTATAGTGACTATTTGTAGAACTAGAGTGATTTGAACGTACTTCAAAAGTAATAAGGTCACTAATAATGTTAGGATAGTCTGATTTTGGGAAATCTAATTAAGACTAGAATCTATGACAGGACTGAATTTTCTAATGTCTGGATAAAATAAAATTAAGTAAGGTAAATACCTGAATACTACATGTAAAGTAATGCTTTTTGCCAAGCTACCATTAGCCATGCTAGTGGTAGATCCTTCAGCTGTAGTGATAATTTTCACATCCGATTGATATTGAAAGTATTTGGATAAATTATTTAATAGTCTTTGAGATATAAGGCTGATGGAACTTCCTGTATCGATAAGCGCAGGCATCGTCTTGTACTCCATTAACAGTTAGTAGTAGTCAAGATGGTGAAGTTGGTTTTGATTTATTTGCTTAATTAATTAATTAAGATACCATGTGTATGTCTCTGTGAGTAGGAGCTGAATATCTTTGGGGGCAGTCTCTTCACCAGTGCTGGGCTGGTAATCCCTGCTTATAGCAAAAACAGCAAGGCGATGGTGGTCTGCTCATGTGATGTACCAAATTTCTGTACTGGGGTTGACTCTGTAATGGAATCCAAGATGGCGTAGTTTTCTTTGTGTGCGGCCATAACAGTACCTGGTTTTTGGCAAAGTGTTGAGATCCTGTGTAATTTTCTCGATTCGGTTTAGTTGCTGGATGATTTTTTTTCTGGGTTTTCGGAGGATGATCTGCTTCTTTTTGAATTTTTATTAACTTAGTAGAACATTGTTCTTGGAAAGNCTTCCTGTATCAATGAGAGCAGGCATCGTCTTGTTCTCCACCGAAACAGTCAGTACTAGTCAAGATGGTGAAGTTGGTTCTGATTTATTTGCTTCCGATACCATGTGTACATCTCTGTGAGTAGGAGCTGAATATCTTTGGGGACAGTCTCTTCTCCAGTGCTGGGCTGGTAATCCCTGCTGATAACAAAAACGGCAAGGCGATGGCGGTGTGCTCATGTGATGTGCCAAATTTCTGTACTGGGGTTGACTTCTTGGTGGAATCCAAGATGGCGTGCGATGTTCCAAATTTCTGTACTGGGGTTGATCTCGTGGTGGAATTCAAGATGGCGTCGTTTTCTTTGTGTGCGGCCATGACAGTATTTGGTTTTTGGCAAAGTGTTGAGATCCTGTGTAATTTTCTCGATTCGGTTTAGTTGCTGGATGATTTTTTTTCTGGGTTTTCGGAGGATGATCTGCTTCTTCTTGAATTTTTATTAACTTAGTAGCCTTCTGAAGCCATTCGACAGCGGTGGTTGGCGGTGCGGCTATCATATATTTTTCAATTTCTGCATTTATGCCGGCATTGAGGCCTGTAATGGTCTGTTGCATGTTTAACTTAGCTTTTTCCGCCAAGGAGGTGTTGTCTCTGTAGTAAGTTAATATGTCTTCTTCTCGCTGGTGTCGTCGATTTACAAACTCGGTGAAGTAATCTTCTTCTTCCTGTGGAATGTACTCGAGTAATTTTTGTTTAATTTTGTTCCAATCCGTTTCCTCTACTAAATTTTCACAAAAATAGTCGAAAGTTTCATGCTGTAAATACTCTGGTATGTAAAAGTGAAGCTCCTGTTCGTCAATCTTTTGTCTCGCCGCTTGCTTCTCAAACAGTCTCATCCACGAAGTCAAACTTAGCTTTCCACGTGGGTTAAACGGTATAAGATTTAGTTTAGGAGAGGTAGAACTACCTGTTTCTGGGATGGATTTGTCTCTAGATTTACTCATGGCTGGTACTAAGGTAATCCTGTCGACTCTTATAAATTGTCGTATTATTTTGCAGTCGTAGTCGTAAGGTCGAGTGTAGGTTGAACAAGACAAAGAAAATTGGAGACCATAAAATAACACGTCCGTTCACTTTCGGGTCCTCACTCGAACTCCCCTTATTTTATTGGTGCTGTTAACCTCATTCCAAAAGGGACGAGATTAACAAAGTAAA
>NW_019385599.1:130984-164097 GCF_000671375.1 Centruroides sculpturatus
AAAAATATATACGTATTTTGGAAATGTTGAGTCGGATTAGTCTAGAATCGATTAATTTTATGGAAGAAAATCTTTCAAACAGCCGTAGTCCGTAAACTTGACACGTGTCGGGTTGTGATTGGAAGGATTCGTAAGAAATCGGATTCCTAAAGAATGGAACGTATCTATATCTTATAGGGGGGTCGACTGTATATATTTTTCTGTAATTTACTTTGTTAATCTCGTCCCTTTTGAAATGAGGTTAACAACACCAATAAAATAAAGGGAGTTTGAGTGAGGACCCGAATGTGAATGGACGTGTTTTTATGGTCTCCAATTTTCTTTTGTCTTGCTCACCCTACACTCGACCCCATGACTACAACTGCAAAATAATATGACAATTTATGAATCGACAGAATTACCTTATCCAACAATGAGTAAATCTAGAAACAAATCCACCCCAGAAACAAGTAGTTCTACCTCTCCTCCTAAACTAAATCTTATACCGTTTAACCCATGTGGAAAGCTAAGTCTAACTTCGTGGATGAAACTGAGAAGCAAGCGGCAAGATAAAGGATTGACGAACAAGAGCTCCACTTTTACATACCAGAATATTTACAGCATGAAGCTTTCGACTATTTTTGTGAAAATTTAGTAGAGGAAATGGATTGGAACAAAGTTAAACAAAAATTACTCGAGTACTTTCCACAGGAAGAAGAAGATTACTTCACCGAGTTTGTAAATCGACGACACCAGCGAGATGAAGACATCTTAACTTACTATAGAGACAAAACCTCTTTGGCGGAAAAAGCTAAGTTAAACATGCAACAGACCATTACAGGCCTCAATGCCGGCATAAATGCAGAAATTAGAAAATATATGATAGCTGCACCGCCAACCACCGCTGTCGAATTGCTTCAGAAAGCTACTAAGTTAATAAAAATTCAAAAAGAAGCAGATCATCCTCCGAAAACCCAGAAAAAAAATCATCCAGCAACTAAACCGAATCGAGAAAATTACACAGGATCTCAACACTTTGCCAAAAACCAGGTACTGTTATGGCCGCACACAAAGAAAACTACGCCATCTTGGATTCCATTACAGAGTCAACCCCAGTACAGAAATTTGGTACATCACATGAGCAGACCACCATCGCCTTGCTGTTTTTGCTATAAGCAGGGATTACCAGCCCAGCACTGGTGAAGAGACTGCCCCCAAAGATATTCAGCTCCTACTCACAGAGACATACACATGGTATCTTAATTAATTAATTAAGCAAATAAATCAGAACCAACTTCACCATCTTGACTACTACTAACTGTTTCAATGGAGAACAAGACGATGCCTGCGCTTATCGATACAGGAAGTTCCATCAGCCTTATATCTCAAGGACTATTAAATAATTTATCCAAATACTTTCAATATCAATCAGATGTGTAAATTATCACTACAGCTGAAGGATCTACCACTAGCATGGCTTATGGTAGCTTGGCAAAAAGCATTACTTTACATGTAGTATCCAGGTATTTACCTTATTTAATTTTATTTTATCCAGACATTAGAAAATTCAGTCCTGTCATAGATTCTAGTCTTAATTAGATTTCCCAAAATCAGACTATCCTAACATTATTAGTGATCCTATTACTTTTGAAGTACGTTCAAATCACTCTAGTTCTACAAATAGTCACTATAGTAGAGATAGTCATTCTTGTAATAGCATAAGTTACAATAGTAATAGCTTATATAAGATAGATCAGAAGGAGACCCCTCAGGCTCCTAACCTTGTCTTCCCACCTCCTTTAGCTCAGAATGCAGCAGGAACTTTTAGGGATAGGGATAGTTCTACTGTACTTCCTTAAAGGAATCTTTGCTAAATATTTTTAACATTAGGGATGTTGTTAACCCTAATCTTGAGGATGAACATCAGCAAAAGCTAAACAGCATTATTGTAGGATTTTGGAAGTTTTTTCTGCTGAAAAGTTTTCAGTGCTAGCCTTAAAAATAGCTTCCCCTAGAATATTACTTAAGGACAAAAGGCCCATAACACTCAAACCTTACAGAACATCTTATCGTGATAGAGAAGAGATTGATAGACGGGTGGAACTATTGCTAAAATCGGGATTAATTGAACCATCTTCGTCCCTGTACGCTGCCCTAGTCACATTAGCTAAGAAAAGTGATGCGGGAAAAGCTAGACTATGTATGGATTATAGGAAGTTAAATGAGATTATTAAAATTAACAATGAACGTATTCCCAGAATAGATGAGCTGCTGGATAGACTTATAGGTGCGAAAATATTTTCTACTGTAGATATTCTGTCAGCCTATTGACAGGTTCCTCTCCATTCTGAAGACAAAGAACTCTGGTCACTTCTAGTGGAATCGTTTACCATTTGGTTTAAAGTCTTCACCCCAAATTTTTCAGCCAGTTTTAAAAACATATCCTCAATAAATATAGATTTCCTTTTCTCATCAATTATTTTAATGACTTGTTAATTTTTAGTCAGAACGTGGATGAACACCTAAAACATTTAACACAAGTACAGGTAACCCCCGTATAACACGGTAGTTACGTTCCAAAAAATTGCCGTGTTATACGAATCCGTGTTATACGAAACAAAGAACTAATACGAAAAGGAGGGTTAGGTTCCAAAAATTAAAAAAACATGCTAGTATATTTTCATAATTAAGATAAATATCTTCATTAAAATTTTTTTAAGTGATACATATTAATATAAATTAAACAATGTTTTCTTCGTCATCACTAAAAACACTATTAATTAACCGAGAGCGTTTTCTTTTTGGCAAGTTATCCTTATCCTCTGAGCATTTTTCTGCATTATCTTCAGATCCATGCTTTACCTTTTGCAAAATGTATGTAATTTTAGATTGCTTGCTTCTAGTTAAAAGGTCTTTATAAATTTCCTTATATGGTGCTAAGCACTTATGAAGAATAAAGCAAGTATGGAATAAGGGAAAAACATTTGGCAACATCAGAAGCAGAAGCGTCGCGATCCGGCAACATTGAAACAAGTTTCGAGAAAGACCACCTGTATCGACAGAAGGCGAGAAGAGAAAATTTACATACTTAAGTACTAATAGTTCACGAAAATAATAATTTTCGTGAACGATTATTACTTAAGTATGTAAAAATGTATTACATTTCCTGTTGTACGAGGGTTTTACCCAATTCTCGAACCGTGTCAGAATGAATCCGTGCTATAAAAGTACCTTGTTATACGGGGGATGGTACCAATTCTCGAACCGTGTTAGAGCGAATCCATGCTATAGAAGTGCCGTGTTATACGGGAGTTACCTGTATTTGAATTATGTTCAATGGAAGGTCTCTACTTAAATCTTAAAAAATGTCAGTTTGTTAGATCTGAGATTAATTATCTTGGGTTCAACATCAAACCAGAAAGTTACTCCCCCTCATTATCAAATATAGAAACTATACAAAAGTTAAAATGTCCAACTAATATCAAACAATTACAGGGCTTTTTAAGGTCCATAAACCATTACCATCGATTTATTCCAAATTATGCAAATTTAAGAGCTTCTCTAAATAAGCTTCTAAAGAAAAATCAAAATTGGACTTGGACGACTAAATGTCAGGAATCTTTTGAGAAATTAAAACGAGCACTTATCTCCAGACCCATCTTAAACATGTTTTATCCCTTTGCTTCCTACACATCTTTATGCAGATGCAAGCATAGATGGTATAGGGAGTATCTTGAAACAGGAACACCCTGTTAATGGATTACTTCCTATTGCTTATTTCTCCAGGTCTTTACGTAAATATGAAAGAAGATACACCGTTAGTGAGAGAGAATGCCTTGCAATTGTAGCATCTATTGAAAAGTTTCACTTTTATCTTCATGATATCTATTTTACCATACACACTGATCATCAAGCTTTACAGTGGCTGAAAAGTATAAAAAACCCATCTGGAAGGTTGATTAGATGGTCTTTGAAACTGAGCATGTATCAGTATGACATTAAACATCAGAAGGGAAACCAGAATATAGAAACTGATTATTTATCCAGAGCCCCCGTGAGCCATTTTGTTACCACTGAGGGAGTCCTTTTCAACCAGGATAAATCATTACTCACCTCACCCAAGTTCTTTCGAGATCGTGAAGATTTAATCTGTATCATAAAGAAGGGATTTACAAAGAAAGTCATACCTCCATCACTTCAATACAAGGTGCTATCCGGGGCACATGCACACTATGGTCACCCAGGTATAACACAGATGTTGAAACTAATCAGTCCACGTCACTATTGGCCGAATGTCATCAACGATGTTGTAGAGTTTGTTAAACATTGTGACGTTTGTCAGAAAGCAAAGACATACAACCATAAAAAGTTTGGCTTGTTAGGTGACTTACCTTCATCAAAAGCTCCATTTGACATGTTATCTATAGACACTGTCTCTGGAATTCAAAGATACGGATCTAGTAAAGGCTACCTTCATGTCGCCATCGATCACTTTTCTAGGTTTGCTTGGTGTTTCCCTTCCAAATCTACTTCTATAAACGCCTACATAGATTGTCTAGGCAAAATATTACAAACAGGCAGCCCAAAACGTCTACTAACTGATAGAGCACCTTCATTTACTTCCTCTAGATTCAGAAGATATTTAGAACGGAATGGAATCAAACAACATCTAACAAGTACTCGGCGACCACAGCACAACGGTATAGTTGAGAGACTAAACGCCACACTCGTCTCTACACTAAGAATAAAATATTCAGATAATCCAAAACGATCCTGGACTCAAATGTTACGTGACGTTGTGAAAAAATATAACCAAACACCCCATATTATAACAGGGTTCCCTTCAATGTTTTTGATGTACGGAGAAATCCCTGATTCATCTCACAACTTGAATTATTCTTCTCTCAGCGAAGCACGTAAGATTGCCACCGAAAGAACTGAAATATCTCATGAAAGAAACAGAGATAAATATAATAGTCAACATCAAACTCCAAACTTCAATGTAGGAGATCAAATACTACTACAAACCTTCATCCATCCCGACCAAGGAAAACTTGCTCCAAAGTATCATGGACCTTTCACCATATTAAGGATAGTATCTCCTTGTAACGTAGAAATAGATAGACCTGTCCAATCATTAAATAAATTAACTGATATTGTAAATGTAGATAAAATTATACCGTATTATAATCCAACCAACTTTAGAGTTCAAGCCGATAAATTGTATAACACCCAGCCCAACCTCCCTGAGGCTCCNAATAAATTAACCGATATTGTAAATGTAGATAAAATTATACCGTATTATAATCCAACCAACTTTAGAGTTCAAGCCGATAAATTGTATAACACCCAGCCCAATCTCCCTGAGGCTCCATAATGCCGCCTTTTCAGGAGGGGGCATTTAAAATATTTTAAATTTTTGTAAACTTTGTATATATTTTTCTGTAATTTACTTTGTTAATCTCGTCCGTTTTGAAATGAGGTTAACAACACCAATAAAATAACGGGAGTTCGAGTGAGGACCTGAAAGTGAATGGACGTGTTTTTATGGTCTCCAATTTTCTTTTGTCTTGCTCACTCTACACTCGACCCCACGACTACGACTGCAAAATAATACGACATATATATATATGTTGTTTATTAACAAGTTAATAATAATTTCATAAAATCTGTTTTTAACGTTTTAATTTATTTCAGATATTTAATGTAGAAATATTCTGTAGATATATTGCTATAACTATATTTTATGATCATCGTCTATACGTTTTGTATTATTTATATTTGTTGTATTAATCAAATTTTGATTATTACTAGATACACCAGGCATTTGTAGTATAGAATATGACGTAATTTAATTATTTAATTATTCAATTATTATTACAATTTTTAATTTTAATTTTAAAAGATTTTTTATAAGTAAGAAGAATAAATTGTCATATTTGTATGCAGCGTAATTTAACATTATCATTAAATAAAAAGTAGAACTTCTCTTAAGGATTTTTATTGGTTGCTAGCAGAGAAAATACAATTAATCTCCTCGATAGTAATGGGTCATATGTTAGCTTTAAAGCTTCAGATATATTTCTACTTCATCAGGCCATCAAAAAGGATCTTGACACACTTTTGAGATAGAAAATACCATGATGACATTATAAGGAGAAGCTTATCGTGATTTTTGTATTTAGACTTTCTCTATTCTCGAATAACGATTAAATTTACTTAACTAACAATAAAAATGGTAACTTCAACTTTAGTATATTTTGAAAAAATGTAATATAGAATAAAAAATCTTATTTTATCTGAAAATGAGTACAAAAAATAAAAAAAAAATTTACTTTTTTATCCTGGTTCTTTTATCCCACGTTATTTGTTTAAAATGTAGTACTCTGATCAAAGACATAGTAAACATAACAAGATTGACACGCGGCTCAAATATTTCTTCAAATTTACATATTCTATTTCATCCAAATATTTCTTCAAATTTACATATTCTATTTCATCAAAATGGATGAAATAGAATATGTAAATTTGAACATTGTAAAAAATTGACAACATTGTAAAAAATTACTTACGTAATTTATCGTAATCTTAAATTACGTAACATTAAGTAGACACATGAAAGAATCATATATTACGATAAAAATCTTTTGCAGAACGAAAGATCTATTAAAATCAACAGGTAATTAGTGGCATAAATGATTCGTATCTAGTAAAATTGTTTCAACTGTTAATAAGTGTGGTAGAAGACTGCAAACAAGAAGAAAAATCGAAAAACGAAAGTTTCAAGGGTTACATAAGAACTGGGAGATATCTGTGGAACACGTTATGACATCGTATTACGTGATTTTAAAATGCATGACGTGCATCAACAAGTTTTGGTTTCATTTTTTCACGAACTTCGCATGGATCAACATAAAATCAACTCCGTATGGAAATCTTTCAAAATATGTTTAAGATGTTAGATAATGATTTTGGTTGACTTAAAATATTATTATAGGCGATTAAGTGTAGAAGTGCGACTTTGTTAATCTAAAAGAGAATCGAGCGAGTTCATGGCGATAGATTAGCGTAGAGATTTAGACTGAAAAAGAGCAAGATCGTCAATTGCAAAATTTATTGATTACATTTTGATATGAATGGAGTTCCTTATTATGAATCGATTTCTGAAAGTCAAACGATCCATCATTATTTTTATCTTCAAGCGATTAAGGAAACTACTTTTGGTAAAACGTTCTCGGATAAACAAACTCGATTAATATTATTGTGAGTTAAGAGAACATCTTTAACTATAAGAATAGTTTTGACCGTGTTTACCTTAACACTTCTTAAACTCTTTTTATTGCTTTCCATTCATATATTATTAATATTATTACACTTTCAATGTAAGTAATTTATGATGTAAAATACATAAATTTGTTTAATATCTAAGATTCAGTGCATTTAATTTCCTTCATAGATTGAAATTTGTTTGCCAAATCTTCCGAAAAAAAATTATTACCGACCATATCACGATTTCAGAGATATTATTACCGACCATATCACGATTTCAGAGATATACTTTCCACAGTCCATTAGCTATTTTTGTTAGCTTATATTTATTGATTAAGAATTTTTCCAATATCATGCAGGTTGGGTTCGTTTCGACAGTTGACTGATTAATCGTAAAAAAAACGTTAATTATTTAAGAAACTAACTCTTACAATTATTTTCAATTTGAGGTTGTATATATTTTCAAATAGTATAAACGTTTAATGTTTTAGTATTCGAGTTATAAAATCACGAGTGGTTATTATTTTTTTCGATTTGATATAATGCATTCAAGTAGTATAAATTTTATTTAAAATGCATTAAAATTCCATTACTAAAATTTATATTCAAAGCTACTATACAGTTTGCATGATTACTACGGTTTTAGTTTCACAGATCGATAAATACCTTCGCAAATGCTGCACAGATGAAAGATTGCAGTCGTATTGTAAACAGGTATTTTGTATTGATAATTAAGGTAAAACAATTATTACTTTATTATTTATTATAATTATTTAACAACACTTTACGAACTTTAAAATGTAAAGAAAATGTTTTAATTATTTTTCAATTTAGGAAGATGAATTTATATTTTTAGATCGTAAGATGATTCCGTTTTGCACCTTGTTTAAACGTAAAATTTTTACGTAAAGTTTCCCCTTTTTAAAATATTGTTCTTTAAATGTTAAGCAATTTTGTGTATAACGAAATATAAAAGATAACATTTTTGTGTTTTAGTAAATAGTAATGTATAATTTTTTATAATAATTTTATACAAAATATAAAACGATATTTTTATTTTTGATTAAAATAATGTTTGTAATAAAATCGACAAGTAATTAGTCAAGAATCTTTTCTCAAATAATTTAATTGCGATTTTTAAGCGATGGTTTTTTATAAGGAGAAAAAGTTATATTTGTGTTCAATATACAACATACTAAAGTTTAACTTTGATCAAAGTATTAGTTTGATAAAATGTGAATCTGATTACGTTGATTAATTGCATTCATAAAATCAATTTAATGCATTATTCTAATAACTTTGTATATTTAGTAAAAAATGAAAATAGCTGAATGTGGAATGGCATTAATACTAAATTTTCATTTAATAAATATAAAAATTCAACTTTTCACAAAGATAAAATACATTGCTTCTGTTTCTCTTTTCCGTCATTTCACACCTATAGTATAGATTACGGTTTCACCATAAGGTATAGCCTGAAAATAAGAGGAGNCGATGAAAACCAGCTTTAAGCAACGGCGTAGTCGAACGGTGCACACTCGGTAAGTAATCCTATAATTTTTTGTTTATAGCATAGTTTATACGGATTACTCCCAAAAAATTATACGTGTTTTGGAAATGCTGAGTGGAATTAGTCTAGAATCGGTTAATTTTATAGAAGAAAACCTTTCAAACAGCCTTAGTCCGTAAAGTTCCCACCTATCGGGCTGCGATTGGCTCATGTATTTAATCATTCCTACAACGTAAATTTCGATTAGCGTGGAACGTATCTAAGTGTTATAGGGGGGTCTACTGTACTAAATAAATTATGCAACCAATTTGGTACTAGAGAGAAGCGTTAGGCGCCATCACTTATTAACTTTAATAATTATAATTTTTAATTAATTAATTTAAATAATTTAGAACCACTGGAAAAAAAATCGGCCTAACGATAAGCTAACGTTATAACCATCGACAGTTATTGCAATGTAATAACCGTCGATGGTTATACCGTTAGCTTATATATACTAGAAGAGAAGATAGGGTCAGAGCTCCGGATAGCATAACTTGCAACGCATTTGCACGGTAATCAGGTTTTGTGGGTTTGATTCCCACTCAGAATAGCTTTTTTTTCTTCCAGTGGTTCTAAATTATTTAAATTAATTAATTAAAAATTATAATAATTAAAGTTATTAGCGAGGTTGAGGCCGAAGTTTTAAACGCGTAAACATGTACGTTGGACGTTCAGCGCCGCTTTCCTGTAAGCCTAGAAGTATGACAATGGTGTTTGGATAATTAGTGGAATCATGTTCGACATTCCAAACACTATTATCAAACTTATAGGCTTACAGGAAAGCGGCGCTGAACGTCCAACGTACATGTTTACGCGTTTTAAACTTCGGCCTTGCTTATGAGAGATGACGCCTAACGCTTCTTTCTAGTGCCAAATTGGTTGCATAATTTATTTTGTATTTAGCCATATCTAATTCTATAGAATTCGGCTTTTGATTGGAGTCTAGCTTATAGTAAGTATATCGGGTCTATCGATGTTGTTTAATTTAATGCATTATTCTAAGAACTTTGTATATTAATAAAAAATGAAAATAGCTGCGTGTGGAATAGCAATAAAATTAAATTTTCATTGTTTAAAAACATGAATATTAAAATAATTTGCTTTTTAATATTTATGTGTTTAGCAAGCCTATCATAAGTTCGTCCGTACGCATTGTCCAGAGGTCAGATGGTGTAGGATTGAGCCATACATATTGGGACAGACCTATCCGAAAAATATTTCGCAGATATCAAATTTTTTACAAACATGAATGATGCGTTTATAGAAACGTAATCGTGAACAAAAAATAAACTTGCTTATTTATTTAATTAAAGTTTAACCACTCTTCAACTGTAGTTGAAGGTGGCAAAATTTGACAAATCACATCATGAGCTGACAGCGCTTTTACTTATTTTCTGTACAAAAATAAGGTTCCTAGATATGTTGGATTCCATCTCTCATTTTTCGGCTCCCCATTGTAGAGATGAGCAAACGTACAATGGACGCGAAATTTACCTATTACGTGCTCAAAGCGAGGAAAGTGCCAAAAAAGTCACAGCGGCGTGCAGCTCCAATTGTAATATGTTATTTTCAAATTAGAAGCTACAAAATGCACATCTTGGAGGGTGCAATATCAGTTCACAACCCCTTCTATTTTGGCTCACGCCGTATTAGTCCAACTGTTTCAAATTATCAAGTAATAGATCTTTTCCTTAAGCTTGACATCTGTTTCTATGGGGCTATCAGTGTCTTAATATTGAATTGAATTTATTACTTGAATAAGAGAATTTAAAATTTACTTGAAAAGACTTAAAATCTTAAAAAAGAAAAATCTTAAAAAAATCTAAATTAATGTGAATTTTAACTTTCTTGTTATATAGAAGAAAGTAGTAATACTGACTTTATTGTAAATAGTTGAGAAAGCTGTAAGCATTTGTAGTGAAAAGGAGAAGATAAATTTTAATTTATAATTAAATTTATATGTTACGTTAATATGTTTTAAGAAAAATATTTTCTAACAAGATTGTTCGTTAATATTTTATGATGGAGTTGAAATCTAACAGGTTTGAAAAATAAATTTTTAAGTTATTTGGAAGTGAATTATAAAAGAACGAAACAGACAAAAAGTAAGAACCGAAAGTACAGTAAATCGAGAATGACTATTTGGTTGATTGTCAATAAAAAATAAACAGTGCAATATCTAAATATATAAAATTACTTGTTCTGACTAAGTGATTGACTGATTAATTTAATTCATCATCGCCCAAAGCAAATCACTGAATCTAACGATGTGAAATTTTGTACACAGTTAGGGTACATCATGAAAACGCACACTAAGAAGGAATTTTTCAAAATTCCCCCGTGGGGGAAAGGAAAGGATTAAGGATTAACCGGAAAAACGGCTTCTACTGTACTATTTTAGATGCGACTTTTTTTCAACTACGTTTAGTTTTCATAGAACACTTAGGAGTATTAAATTGATAACATTTCTGACATTGTTATAAATATAATTTGAATTAATTGAAGACACAGACTGACCAAAAGAATTGTGTCTTCAATTAATTCAAAAAATATCATGTGACGAAATTCCAATAAATATATGTATTTTTTATGTGATTTTTAACTAAATGTTCGAACCGTTTTAAATTCGAATTTGTTATTGCATATTGGTTCGATTATAGAACGACTGTAAATGTTCCAGAAAACTGATCAAATTGAAAATAGTTGGCATGATTCTCAGCAATTTTCATCATTCTCAGCGGTAGGTGTTATATAACAATTACTATGGTTGTTGAAATATTGAATGTAAATAGGGTTTGCCTGCAAAATCCGTGCCTGCGAAGTCACAAGTAACAGTTAGTTTTTTATATAACTGTTTAATTATTGTGACGTCGTCTCAATTCCGGCTCAATTATAGTCGTGTTACAGTTTTAACAATTACAACTGTGGGAATCTATAGGGGTGTAATTTGAGACTGTAGCCTAACAGAGATAAATATTTTTAATATGAAGAAATTCAGCGATTTAATTGGTAAACAAAAATCGATATCAAAACCTTCTTCAAGCAATAGTAACTAATCAAATGAAATATTTTAAAAAATCTTTAGACATATAGAACACAGGCGTCACATGTTTCAAATATCTAC
The DNA here is from genome assembly GCF_000671375.1 of Centruroides sculpturatus. Classification (NCBI taxonomy): domain Eukaryota; kingdom Metazoa; phylum Arthropoda; class Arachnida; order Scorpiones; family Buthidae; genus Centruroides; species Centruroides sculpturatus. The sequence goes on from NW_019385599.1 coordinate 142,909, forward strand.
GTATTATTTAACTTACTGTTCCTTTATAAGCATGTTCAAAATTTGTGAATTTGTTTTCCACAAGAACCAGATTTTATGTCTGGCAATCTAAGAATACTGTACTGTACATATGTTTAAATCTATGCTATAACGAACGACCTTCTAGAACCAATTACGTTCGTCGTAGCACACTGCACTGTATTTAAAATTATATACTATTTGATAAAACAATAATATTAACAATTATGAAATTATAAAAGACTAGCTGATGTACAGTATCATGAAAATGACGGGGGTAAAACAGAAATGTCAATCTAAAGAGCCGAAATCGTTTGTCCCAGAATATTTTAAGTGGGAAAGGGTCAAAATTGAAGGATAAAAATTATTAACACATAGTCTATAGATTAATGAAGGAAATAAAATATATAAATAAAAAAAATCTGAGTTTGTTTAAACTTTTACTTTTTTACAAATAGTTTGAGAAGAGAAACATTTCACTTAAAGCTATTCGTGTTAATAAAATTATATTCATTTTATTAAAATTTAAAATTTTACAAACATCGCCAGGTTTTAGATTTTAGAACATATTTTTAAAATAACATTAAATTTTATGCATTTTGTAGCTATATTTATGTAAAAGTAAGTTAAATATTAGGGTGAAATTTTCAAATCTCAAATTTATACATTTCCAGTGTTGTCTGTTTGTCTGATTGCCTGTTCTATGGTAATCTCGAAAACGCAGTTACATAGCTGAAAATCGAGAACAGATATGGAAAGCTGAAAGGCCCGATTAGATACATACGAATTTTACGTCTAGACCAAAGTCTCTAATTTCAATTCCAACTTTCTCCAGTCCGGAGTTAGGTAACCGGCATCACTAGCCTACTTCAACTATTGTCAGGAGGAGAATGATGAACAGGAGCAAGACAGTACTAACACGCAGACCAGATATGGAATAATATTGGAACAGACTCCGGATTAACTATATAAAAAAGCTTCCGGTAGTAACGTAAATTTTTAAAATAAAAAGATGATTAAAAATTACAGCTCGGCATTGTGACGATATCATAATAAATAATTGCTTGTTTAAAAACAAATTATACAAGTTTGTTTCTCTTAAATTTACTTTAAATATTGTATTTATTACTAAAGATAATACTATTTGGCTAAATCATATACTTTTATCTAATAAATGGCTATAAAATTTGTATAAATTACTTTTTCTTAAAGAATGAAGAATTCACTAAAGAATATCACTCTTGGAATTTTCACTCGTGAGGTATATTAGATAAATACAATTTTTTTTTTCGTTTAACGATATAGGGTGCAATATCAGTTCACAACCCCTTCTATTTTGGCTCACGCCGTATTAGTCCAACTGTTTCAAATTATCAAGTAATAGATCTTTTCCTTAAGCTTGACATCTGTTTCTATGGGGCTATCAGTGTCTTAATACTGAATTGAATTTATTACTTGAATAAGAGAATTTAAAATTTACTTGAAAAGACTTAAAATCTTAAAAAAGAAAAATCTTAAAAAAATCTAAATTAATGTGAATTTTAACTTTCTTGTTATATAGAAGAAAGTAGTAATACTGACTTTATTGTAAATAGTTGAGAAAGCTGTAAGCATTTGTAGTGAAAAGGAGAAGATAAATTTTAATTTATAATTAAATTTATATGTTACGTTAATATGTTTTAAGAAAAATATTTTCTAACAAGATTGTTCGTTAATATTTTATGATGGAGTTGAAATCTAACAGGTTTGAAAAATAAATTTTTAAGTTATTTGGAAGTGAATTATAAAAGAACGAAACAGACAAAAAGTAAGAACCGAAAGTACAGTAAATCGAGAATGACTATTTGGTTGATTGTCAATAAAAAATAAACAGTGCAATATCTAAATATATAAAATTACTTGTTCTGACTAAGTGATTGACTGATTAATTTAATTCATCATCGCCCAAAGCAAATCACTGAATCTAACGATGTGAAATTTTGTACACAGTTAGGGTACATCATGAAAACGCACACTAAGAAGGAATTTTTCAAAATTCCCCCGTGGGGGAAAGGAAAGGATTAAGGATTAACCGGAAAAACGGCTTCTACTGTACTATTTTAGATGCGACTTTTTTCAACTACGTTTAGTTTTCATAGAATACTTAGGAGTATTAAATTGATAACATTTCTGACATTGTTATAAATATAATTTGAATTAATTGAAGACACAGACTGTCCAAAAGAATTGTGTCTTCAATTAATTCAAAAAGTATCATGTGACGAAATTCCAATAAATACAGTCGACCCCCCTATAACGTACGTTCCTATAACGACAATTCCTATAACGTAGCGAAAAAATTGTAGAAACTTTCGTATAACGTACCTCCTATAACGTCGTTTCGCGAGAAGATTGATAGAGTCTGGACCAATAGTGGATGAGCAGCCGAACTACTTACCTCCGACCCTGCGCCACGCTACGGAGCGGCTAAATTGAGTTTGCTATCGTCTGTTTAGTATNACAGTATCATGAAAATGACGGGGGTAAAACAGAAATGTCAATCTAAAGAGCCGAAATCGTTTGTCCCAGAATATTTTAAGTGGGAAAGGGTCAAAATTGAAGGATAAAAATTATTAACACATAGTCTATAGATTAATGAAGGAAATAAAATATATAAATAAAAAAAATCTGAGTTTGTTTAAACTTTTACTTTTTTACAAATAGTTTGAGAAGAGAAACATTTCACTTAAAGCTATTCGTGTTAATAAAATTATATTCATTTTATTAAAATTTAAAATTTTACAAACATCGCCAGGTTTTAGATTTTAGAACATATTTTTAAAATAACATTAAATTTTATGCATTTTGTAGCTATATTTATGTGAAAGTAAGTTAAATATTAGGGTGAAATTTTCAAATCTCAAATTTATACATTTCCAGTGTTGTCTGTTTGTCTGATTGCCTGTTCTATGGTAATCTCGAAAACGCAGTTACATAGCTGAAAATCGAGAACAGATATGGAAAGCTGAAAGGCCCGATTAGATACATACGAATTTTACGTCTAGACCAAAGTCTCTAATTTCAATTCCAACTTTCTCCAGTCCGGAGTTAGGTAACCGGCATCACTAGCCTACTTCAACTATTGTCAGGAGGAGAATGATGAACAGGAGCAAGACAGTACTAACACGCAGACCAGATATGGAATAATATTGGAACAGACTCCGGATTAACTATATAAAAAAGCTTCCGGTAGTAACGTAAATTTTTAAAATAAAAAGATGATTAAAAATTACAGCTCGGCATTGTGACGATATCATAATAAATAATTGCTTGTTTAAAAACAAATTATACAAGTTTGTTTCTCTTAAATTTACTTTAAATATTGTATTTATTACTAAAGATAATACTATTTGGCTAAATCATATACTTTTATCTAATAAATGGCTATAAAATTTGTATAAATTACTTTTTCTTAAAGAATGAAGAATTCACTAAAGAATATCACTCTTGGAATTTTCACTCGTGAGGTATATTAGATAAATACAATTTTTTTTTTCGTTTAACGATATAAATAAATTTAAAAACTTGTTCATTAAATTTTTAAATATAATGATTTTCTAATATATATACAAATATAAACGGGTAAATATTATACGTGTTCTACTAAAGAACTCTGTGTTAACCATATCGCTGTCCAGAATTCTCACTTTAATACACGAGTAGGTAATAGTAAAAATAAAATATTGTGAGAAACATATTAATTATTTATCTAGATTACTTCATAATAAATTTTTTTGTTTCATTGTAAAGTTTCAGGGAAGTGTTCATTTAGATGAAACTAAACAGAAGTTTGTAAATGAAGGATTTGTATCAAGATTATTTCTTGTTCTTGTCGAATATCTCGGATTCAAGTAAGATATTTTATGTAAATTCTAGAAAAATTAAATAATTATCATTTAAAATATTAATAATTTCGTAGTTACTTAGTACTTAATCTATAATAAATATTCTCATTATAGTTATGAAATTAAATCCGGAAAATGGAGAGATATTGAATATGTTTTCGGAAATAAAGTATGATATATAGTGTATTCATGATAGTATTATTGTATTTTACATTTTTCATACTGTCTTTTTCATTATCGTTTAGTCAATTCACATTAAGGTGCCATCTGTTCAAACGTTTAAAGGTTATAAATACACGGATTTTTCTAATATTATCAATGTAGACGCAATGAAATTTGTTATTGGTAAACCAGCAGAACTATCAAAATTAACAGCAGTAATTCGTCCATTTTCTTTTCAGGTAATTAGACTATAGTATTATTTATTCTAGAAAAATTAATTGTGTAATTTAAATACAGTAGAGCGTCGAATATCCGAATCAATTGGGGACTGGGGTTGTTCGGATAACTGGCATTTCGGATAACCGATTATGTACGAAAAAATAGTTTAACGTATCCGATGTTGAAATTTTTCTCCGTTGCGTGTTGCTTCGCGTTGAATTTTCGTCGAAGTTAAGCCTAACGAAGACCCTATCGTTAAAAATTATTTTTTTATTTTGTACAAACAAAATAAATATTTTGAAAAATATAAAAACAAAAAAAAATTATACTTCAGAAGTTAATTTAGATTCAAAAACGTAAAATATTTGAGTAGCCAAAGTCAAAGATTGCAGCGCCACAGCACTAGCGAAAATTTAAATTTGCCGAATGAAATTCTTTCGGATAATTGACGTTTCGGATGATTGACTTTCGGATAATCGACGCTGTACTGTATATTAAATTGCTTGTCCTGACTGACTGAATGAATGACTCACTGATTCATCATCGCCCAGAGCAAACAGCTTAACCTTAACAGGTGAAATTTTATAGACAGTTAGGGTAGGTCATGGAAACGCACACTAACAAGGGATTTATCGAAATACCTCCCGCGGGGGGAAATGGAAAGGATTAAGGCTTAACCGGAACAACGGCTCTTACTGTACTATTTTAGATGCGATTTTTTGTTTTTATCTGCGTTTTAGTAGGGTATGCCATGGCAATGCACACTAAGAAGGGATTTTAGGAATTTCTCCGGCGGGAGAGGGAGGGAGAGGATTTAGTCTTCATCGAATAGTTAGGTGTATTAAATTAATAACATTTCAGACATAGTTATAAATATTTTTATCTATTTCGATTTTAAAAATGTTCGAACCGTTTTAAATTCGAATTTGTTGTTGCATATTGGTTCGATTATAGAACGATTGTAAACGTTCCAGAAAATTGATCAAATTGAAAATAGTTCGTTTGATTCTCGGCAATTCTCTTCAGCGGTAGGTGTTATATAACAATTACTATGGTTGTTGAAATACTGAATGTAAATGGGGTTTGCTTGCAAAATTTTCGCAGGCGAAGTCGCGGGTAACAGCTAGTATGGAATATAATTTTAACAAATACATTGATATTCTAATATAGAAAACAAATTATTCAAAATAAAATTCTGCTTGAAAAAATTACGGATATTTCTTGAAATACATAAAATGTTGTGATAAACTTTTATAATTTTACCAATCTTTAGTATGTAATTATAGTTTTAAAACATCGACGCATTTCAAGCTGTAAAATGGAAATAAAGATAAATAACTTAGGCATATTTTTGAAATAATTTGAATATATTATATTTCTACCAGGACAAATTTGTTCTTTGTTCTCGTTTTCTACAAATTCTAATTGTTATTTAATAACTGAGATTCCGATGCTGTTCATACACTGTCTTATTATATTACACAGTTGTATTATTAACTTTCTACAATTATTATTTCAAAAATATTTTAAAACATTAAGAAATTATTTTGTAAACGATTTAAATAAACATATCAAACCTTAGACTTTTTAAAAATAATTTTGAATAAAATTGCTTTCTTTTTAATTTCTTTAACATATTATTTAAATCATTTATAATTTTAATCAATGGTTTTTTAAATCAAATTGCATAATATACTTTTAACTTATTTTGAGTGTATAAGTCTTTTAACTTATTTTAAGTGTATAAGTCAGTTTTCTCTAATAACAAATTATTTATTACTTTCAAGATCGCTTAAAAATCGAAACAGGCTTGGGCCTTTTAGCTTTTCAGGTACCCATTATAAAAAATTCAAACCAGATTTTAAAATTTTACTTAATTTCTTAGTAATAAAGTTCACAGAAACGTCTTTTCTGAACATACAAGAAGTATAATGGAACGAATAATTTTTAAGAAGTGTTTTTGAGGTACCAGCCAAACAATTCTGCTTGTCAGTTTGGCTATTAAGCCCGTTTAAAATTTTTCATTGGGTTACAATTAATCTGTCCTTCCTTCATCTCGATAACGAAAGACGAGATTACTTATGGAATGCTCCGGGGCAGGAGGCCCCGATGAACTTCCGATGCAAACCGAAACTCAGGTTATTTTAATTCAAATATTTTTCCTGGAGGAGTTAGTTTCGGGAACAGATGTAAAAAGATAACGGGCTACAGGCCCGATTAACTATATACAGATTTTAAGTATAGATCAAAAGTCACGTAAATTCGAGTCAAATTTTCTTCAGCACCAGATATGGAAGGCTTATGGGACAGACCTAATTAACTATATGGAAATTTCCGGTCTAAACCATATTCACGTGATTTTTAAAATTAAAAGGAGATTAAAAATTGCTGCCCGAAATTGTGACGACGTGACAATAAATAATTGCTCGTTTATATTAAATTAACCATGGAGTAATGTAGCAATCTTGCAAGCCTGTATCCTGTAGTTTCTTAAAATTTATTCTAACGCATTGAAAACATTAATTTAATTTTTATGAAGAAATAATTTAATAAAAATTATACTCGAAGAACTACGTTTTGTTAGCATATTTCAAAATAAAAACAAAAACAAATGTATTTTAAATTTTAATATATGTATGTATATAACAGGTCTGTATTTATGCAATAATAACGAACATTTTTCTTACTTCTTTACAGATGTGGTTAATAATGCTTTTTGTATTTATTATTTCTGTAATTGTATTCACAATTATATTTCGAAAAAATGAAAAATTGCAAAACAGAATGAATTCAAAAGCATACGATATGGCCTGGGCGTTGTTTGGATCATTTTCTAATCAAGGTAAAAAAATTAAAATTAATAACGATTCAGATAAACAAATGTCATGTAATAATAACAATGTTATTTAATGATGATGTAATATTTATCGCAGGAAATGAGTTATTTTCACCTTCCGGCCACAGCTGCAGACTTATTGTCTCGGGATGGATGCTAGCAATTTTTATTATTACCGCTAGTTATAGCGGTGCATTAATGTCTTTCATCACTTTCCCTGGTCGAGAAAATGTGCCCAGAACCTTTACTGAATTAGTGAAAGCTGCGGAAAATGGAGAATATACTATAAGCACTTATAACTTTGTTAAAAGAGACATTCTTGTAAGTATAATATGCATATTTTTAATTTGAAAGAGAAAATCATACTTTTATAACTTGAAGTTAGAATTAATAATAAGAGGCATTGTTATTTTGATTTATTTTCCCAAGTACATAAAAATTTTTAAATTATTTGACTTAAAAATAATGGTCATTATGAAAAGTTTTTGCTGCTGCTTATTAATTAAATTTTGTTTTACTTTACTTAACGCTACGTAGCGTTAATTATTGGAGCCAATTTTCTCCTTGCCAACAAACTATTCATGCTGACAAAATTTCTACGCAAACCGCATTTCATTCCTATAATTCTTCGATTTTTTAATGAATGTTTAAAGATTTTACGGTCTTTTTATCCATCCTGTGAAAAAATTTGAAACCATACTTGTACCAAAATTTTAACCACGTAACAAATCAATTAACCCATATTTCATGCCAAATAAGTTTACTTTTTGTTTAAGAAACAGACAATTATAATGATTAAATTGCCCATTTTCAGTGTCTTCTGGATAGATATTTAGCATTTAGTATGCAATCAAATCTAGTCCTGCGACATTTCAAAACAAGCGCAATGCATTTAATAAAAAAATATTATCAAATTCGAACCTCTAACAACTTCTCGCGTACTTCATTTGTTTGATTTCACCATTAAATTATTTTTTTACGACTACCAGAAGTCTATGGTAAAAATCGAAGATAAGCCTTATATTTAATTTTCTAAATTTAAGTCTGTTTTTAAGAAAATTGCTTTATTGTATTTTTAGTTTTTAAACTATTTATTATGTTTTATTTCCTTTATTTTTTGTTGTACCTTGTCTTGTTAATTATTTTATTGACTATGTTATTGCATTGTTGTATAGTGGTCGGCACACATGGACATCGTCAGTATTATTGTAAATAAATAAATGCATAATGAAATAAATTTGTATAAGACGCTGATGAAATACAGAGACCTTACTGATACAGTGCATAACACTACATGTTGTTCCTATTCTGAAGGCGTAGTATCCGAAGGCGCTTAACGATCTTTAATGATTTGACTATAATTGAATCTCTGTATAGCTTTTTACTTCCACTGTGATACTGTATTTTAAGGTTGCCAAACCTGCAACTTGTTGTCAATAAATTACAATTTACAAGTTTTTCCACGACCAACATTATGTAATTTCTCATTGCTTGAACGGCATAAACTCCATACCGGCGAGTTTTGATACATATGATAGTAGAAAAATAATTTCCTCCAGTCCTAAAACGTCACCATACGAAATTAAGTTGCATTTAGACTGGTAAATACATTTTTAAAAAGTGTAGTTTTAATTACAATCATCCGATATATTCATTAATACTGTACTAACGATTGAATATAGTAATTTGCACCTGAATTTTAAATATCTTACATGACAACATCAGCATGTACTGTACACTCTGCTATAGATAAGTGTTTCTTTGAAGCACTTTGTATGAAATACTGGTTCTTCACGAGTTAGGGAAATAAAGATAAACTTGAAAATGTGCAGTCAGTTACAATATGCGAACTAGAAAAAAGTGCCAGTGTTTAGTGGTTTATCGATACGGCCAATGATAGACATTTTTATAAGTTACAGTACTATAAGCTATTTTTTTAATCGAATAGGGTTTGAATAAGTTGTTTTTACAGTAGACTCCCTATAACGCGTAGATACGTTCCACGTTATACGAATTTCACGTTGTACGAATCCTTAAATACATGAGCCAATCGCAGCCCGACACGTGGGAAGTTTTCGAACTACGGTTGTTTGTAAGGTTTTCTTCCATAAAATTAACTCAATTCTAGAATAATTCGACTCAACATTTCCAAAACACGTATAATATTTTGGGAATAATCCGTATAAACTATGCTATAAACAAAAATTGTAGGATTACTTACCGAGTGTGCACCGTCGCCATTGCTTAAGCTTTTTTTCGTCGCGGAGCAACGCATCAAACGGCGGCCGCGATTTCTGATAAGTTATTTTTCTGCGAAAAATTCGTTGCACTTTGGAGACATCATTAATATAAATAATATTAATGGCCGTTGAATAAAAAATGTTTTTTTCANTACGAATACTGTCGCAATTTTTTCGACAATCGTTATAGGAACCTGGTTATAGGGGGTCTACTGTATTTTGATAATTAAAAGTTAACCTAACTATCGAACTGAAATATTTAACTGAATATAGAAGTTAATTATTATTGAAGATATGTGAATATTTGTATGGAAGAAAGTTAACGATAATTCATTTACTTTCCCTAATTGTTTGAAAGCAAATATTTAAATATGTTCAATAAGTTACTATTTACATTGAAAAAAAACAGACTTATGAATAGCTTAATTAGAAATACGCGTTTCCAAACTAAAATTACTCATATTTCTTAAATTAGAGAAGAATTTTAACATGTTCAATGGTCATAAATAAAGGACAAATTAGCGTAAATTCAGGTCCCTTTAGATTAATTTTAGTGGCTGAGGCAAACCTACCAATGAATGATACAAATATATTTCTATGAACAGTATGACAATTTTTAGCACGCCTTTCATTTTGTCATCCGAATCAGTTGCTTTTCTTTTCTGATAAGTCTCTGCTTTTTCCTATCAAAACGTCACTAGTTAATAATATCAATACATAAAATTACTAATTATTTAAATTTTGAAGAAAGTATCATTTTCGGAGAAGTGGGATTGATAAAATTCATTTTCGGCTAAATTTTAACAATATTAAAATATTGTTAAAATTCATCTATATTTCTTTTTTATTACTGTTGTTTGATAAAATTATTGTGTTATAATATTATAATAATCCAATAGTAAATTCTTTTCAAGTGTTTGTAATATGCTTTTTAATTTTTTCTTGATGTTATTATTTTTAATGGCTCTATCGTTTCCAAACGGAATGTATAAGTCACTTATCAAGATCGATGTGAAAAAGACTAAATTTTGAAATTCTATTTATGAGCCGAGATATTCGAAGTTAAAATTTGCTACGTAAAATCTTTGTTTCAATCGACGGTTATTTGCTGTTCGCACAACATGTCAATGAAGTTTAGGATTGCTGACAATTTGCATTAATCACGACAAATTTAACTTTTTTTTCTTTACGACAAGCATTTAAACTGCTTTACATAGAACGTGAGAATCGTGCCACACATTTGTGTTTACGTGTTAAGCAGAAACAGTAAAACGCATGTCGCTAAGCTCAATTTCCTTTTTTCCTTAAATACCTAATATTAAAGTTTGGCCTCTGACATCGCATGTCAGTTTATTACTTGTATTAATTTAATGTGCAAAATTTCTTTTAAATCTGATAAGTCATTACTTTGCAAAAGATGTTTCAGCAATTTGTCAATTTGAGCCACTGCCAAAAAACTTTTCTTACTTGGTTTGTTGCGCTTCAATCAATTTTTGATAATTAATTAATTAAAGTAGATTACATTTGGCTGATTAAGATGTGGTTTCTTCTTCATATACTCAAAGTGAAATGGATATAACGAAGCACCTTCGAAAGTTTTTCGAATGTAATTCGTTACATTTATATCATGATTCTCATTATAAATTTTAGCAAAACTTTATATAGAGAAATTTGCGATAAAATGATTCAGATACCTAATGGTAATTTTTTTCTGAAAGAAATCATAGTGAAATATTTTTAAAAAGAGAAAGGTTGGATTTGGATTCGGAGTCGCACATTTTAAATTTGCTGGGTTGGGAATGCATCATTTGTTTATCGACACCCCACGCTGGTAAAATGTCAAAAATCTAGATATCATAAACTCGGAAATGGTCATGATGAAGTTAATATTAATCAGTTCAATGGTAATATTGTTGTTGATGTTAATTATAATATTACCTGTTTATATTGCTAGCTTTCTTAAAAAATTTCATAGAAAATATAGTACACCTTTAGTTTATTATAATGATGATTTTCACTATTGACCACTAATTTAATGTTATATTATATAAAATAGTGCTAACTATTAAAATTATTTACAGAATTCTCCAAAATTCGGCATGGGCTTGAAAAAATTAATCGAATCCAATAAATTGGCAAATGAGAGGTTCGATGATAGTTTTGCTAATAGAATGATGACAGAAAAAATTGCTTTTATAACTTTTGAGATTGTCATAAAATTGCAACTTTATTCTTTGGGAATTGAAAATTTTCTGATATCTACAGATCAACTATATACTAATAATATTGCATTTGGTATAGCCAAGAAATTTCCATACAGAAAGGAAATCGACAAAGTGTAAGTTACAGGAATATTTTACATTGTGTCTTGCTTCAAGTTTATTTTTAAACGCTATATTTTTAATCTCAATTTCAGAATTTTGCGCTTATTTGACACTGGAATTATAAGAAAGTTCGAAAATGACGAACTAAGAAAACTCAAAAGAAATCGACAATCAAATTCAGAAAACTCCAGAATTAAACATGTTTTAAGTATGACTGATTTAGCTGGGCCGTTTTCAATTCTAGTGATTGGATTTATTTTATCGCTCGTCACATTTTTAATGGAATATTTCACATATAAAATATATCGATATTTTTCTTAATTATTTAAATGTTACTATTTACATTGAAAAAAAACAGATTTATGAATAGCTTAATTAGAAATACGCGTTTCCAAACTAAAATTACTCATATTTCTTAAATTAGAGAAGAATTTTAACATGTTCAATGGTCATAAATAAAGGACAAATTAGCGTAAATTCAGGTCCCTTTAGATTAATTTTAGTGGCTGAGGCAAACCTACCAATGAATGATACAAATATATTTNTTTGCACCTGAATTTTAAATATCTTACATGACAACATCAGCATGTACTGTACACTCTGCTATAGATAAGTGTTTCTTTGAAGCACTTTGTATGAAATACTGGTTCTTCACGAGTTAGGGAAATAAAGATAAACTTGAAAATGTGCAGTCAGTTACAATATGCGAACTAGAAAAAAGTGCCAGTGTTTAGTGGTTTATCGATACGGCCAATGATAGACATTTTTATAAGTTACAGTACTATAAGCTATTTTTTTAATCGAATAGGGTTTGAATAAGTTGTTTTTACAGTAGACTCCCTATAACGCGTAGATACGTTCCACGTTATACGAATTTCACGTTGTACGAATCCTTAAATACATGAGCCAATCGCAGCCCGACACGTGGGAAGTTTTCGAACTACGGTTGTTTGTAAGGTTTTCTTCCATAAAATTAACTCAATTCTAGAATAATTCGACTCAACATTTCCAAAACACGTATAATATTTTGGGAATAATCCGTATAAACTATGCTATAAACAAAAATTGTAGGATTACTTACCGAGTGTGCACCGTCGCCATTGCTTAAGCTTTTTTTCGTCGCGGAGCAACGCATCAAACGGCGGCCGCGATTTCTGATAAGTTATTTTTCTGCGAAAAATTCGTTGCACTTTGGAGACATCATTAATATAAATAATATTAATGGCCGTTGAATAAAAAATATTTTTTTCACAAGAAATGTATAAAATTACAGTACTGTATCAGACTTACGGTACCTAATTTACATACTGTACAGACGATAGTAAACTCAACTTACCTGGCTAAACTCTCCGTAGCGCTGCGCTAGACGGCGGAAAGTATATATATAATTATAATAAAGTTACAATAAACGAAGTTAATATATAATTATATATACAGTACCTAATTTATATATAATTAATATATAATTATATGTACAGTACCTAATTTATATATAATTTATATATAATACTGTACAGACAATATAAACTCAATTTACCCGCCTAAACACTCCGTAGTGTGGCGCTGGAGGGAGGAAAGTAGTTCGGCTGCTCGTCCACTATTGGTCCAGATTCGACCAATCCTGTCGTGACACGAGTCGGCGACGACGTTTACGAGTCCCTTTTAGCGTCTTTATACGAATACTGTCGCAATTTTTTCGACAATCGTTATAGGAACCTGGTTATAGGGGGTCTACTGTATTTTGATAATTAAAAGTTAACCTAACTATCGAACTGAAATATTTAACTGAATATAGAAGTTAATTATTATTGAAGATATGTGAATATTTGTATGGAAGAAAGTTAACGATAATTCATTTACTTTCCCTAATTGTTTGAAAGCAAATATTTAAATATGTTCAATAAGTTACTATTTACATTGAAAAAAAACAGACTTATGAATAGCTTAATTAGAAATACGCGTTTCCAAACTAAAATTACTCATATTTCTTAAATTAGAGAAGAATTTTAACATGTTCAATGGTCATAAATAAAGGACAAATTAGCGTAAATTCAGGTCCCTTTAGATTAATTTTAGTGGCTGAGGCAAACCTACCAATGAATGATACAAATATATTTCTATGAACAGTATGACAATTTTTAGCACGCCTTTCATTTTGTCATCCGAATCAGTTGCTTTTCTTTTCTGATAAGTCTCTGCTTTTTCCTATCAAAACGTCACTAGTTAATAATATCAATACATAAAATTACTAATTATTTAAATTTTGAAGAAAGTATCATTTTCGGAGAAGTGGGATTGATAAAATTCATTTTCGGCTAAATTTTAACAGTATTAAAATATTGTTAAAATTCATCTATATTTCTTTTTTATTACTGTTGTTTGATAAAATTATTGTGTTATAATATTATAATAATCCAATAGTAAATTCTTTTCAAGTGTTTGTAATATGCTTTTTAATTTTTTCTTGATGTTATTATTTTTAATGGCTCTATCGTTTCCAAACGGAATGTATAAGTCACTTATCAAGATCGATGTGAAAAAGACTGAATTTTGAAATTCTATTTATGAGCCGAGATATTCGAAGTTAAAATTTGCTACGTAAAATCTTTGTTTCAATCGACGGTTATTTGCTGTTCGCACAACATGTCAATGAAGTTTAGGATTGCTGACAATTTGCATTAATCACGACAAATTTAACTTTTTTTTCTTTACGACAAGCATTTAAACTGCTTTACATAGAACGTGAGAATCGTGCCACACATTTGTGTTTACGTGTTAAGCAGAAACAGTAAAACGCATGTCGCTAAGCTCAATTTCCTTTTTTCCTTAAATACCTAATATTAAAGTTTGGCCTCTGACATCGCATGTCAGTTTATTACTTGTATTAATTTAATGTGCAAAATTTCTTTTAAATCTGATAAGTCATTACTTTGCAAAAGATGTTTCAGCAATTTGTCAATTTGAGCCACTGCCAAAAAACTTTTCTTACTTGGTTTGTTGCGCTTCAATCAATTTTTGATAATTAATTAATTAAAGTAGATTACATTTGGCTGATTAAGATGTGGTTTCTTCTTCATATACTCAAAGTGAAATGGATATAACGAAGCACCTTCGAAAGTTTTTCGAATGTAATTCGTTACATTTATATCATGATTCTCATCATAAATTTTAGCAAAACTTTATATAGAGAAATTTGCGATAAAATGATTCAGATACCTAATGGTAATTTTTTTCTGAAAGAAATCATAGTGTAATATTTTTAAAAAGAGAAAGGTTGGATTTGGATTCGGAGTCGCACATTTTAAATTTGCTGGGTTGGGAATGCATCATTTGTTTATCGACACCCCACGCTGGTAAAATGTCAAAAATCTAGATATCATAAACTCGGAAATGGTCATGATGAAGTTAATATTAATCAGTTCAATGGTAATATTGTTGTTGATGTTAATTATAATATTACCTGTTTATATTGTTAACTTTCTTAAAAAATTTCATAGAAAATATAGTACACCTTTAGTTTATTATAATGATGATTTTCACTATTGACCACTAATTTAATGTTATATTATATAAAATAGTGCTAACTATTAAAATTATTTACAGAATTCTCCAAAATTCGGCATGGGCTTGAATAAATTAATCGAATCCAATAAATTGGCAAATGAGAGGTTCGATGATAGTTTTGCTAATAGAATGATGACAGAAAAAATTGCTTTTATAACTTTTGAGATTGTCATAAAATTGCAACTTTATTCTTTGGGAATTGAAAATTTTCTGATATCTACAGATCAACTATATACTAATAATATTGCATTTGGTATAGCCAAGAAATTTCCATACAGAAAGGAAATCGACAAAGTGTAAGTTACAGGAATATTTTACATTGTGTCTTGCTTCAAGTTTATTTTTAAACGCTATATTTTTAATCTCAATTTCAGAATTTTGCGCTTATTTGACACTGGAATTATAAGAAAGTTCGAAAATGACGAACTAAGAAAACTCAAAAGAAATCGACAATCAAATTCAGAAAACTCCAGAATTAAACATGTTTTAAGTATGACTGATTTAGCTGGGCCGTTTTCAATTCTAGTGATTGGATTTATTTTATCGCTCGTCACATTTTTAATGGAATATTTCACATATAAAATATATCGATATTTTTCTTAATTATTTAAATATTTCTGGTTTGTGCGACGGTAAAGCAGGGAGAGGACACAAATTTCAGAAAATCGTTCTATTTATAATTATATGGGATAAATTACAGAATGAATTATATTTGAGCATTCCATTATTGTCAATCTTTTTAGAAAAAGTGTTATTTTTAAAATTTTGATAACAAAAAAGTAATTTTAACAAATATATATAAATATATATACCCTTTTTAGTTATCTTTTCTAATAGGGTTGATAACATAACGCATTATGAGTAGGAAATTTGTCGTACGGAATGATCAATGTTAGTAACATGATGTAGGATGTGCTGAAAGAAAGTTTTTTCTTCATATATATTTTCAATTTATTTTCTTTCTTTCGTTTTCATCACACAAAGCACAAATTTTTATATAGAGCAAGCCGTTTTCGTAGAACTGTTTTTTACATTTTAAACATTTTAACTATTCTGATTTGGACCGAGTGTCAGATAAAATTTTCACACATTTTTCGTATTCATCTTTATTATAATTTTCAAAGAGACTATTGAATTGAATTCCAATCTCTTATCCTTCGTCTGATAATGATAATTATATCTCAAATCGTCTTTTATATCTTTGCTGTTTATTGGTTTTGTTTAATAATTCATTCTGTGACATTCTGTGTTCATTTACATTTTTATGCTTTTTACTTTGGCTTTTTTATTTTTTTTCTTTAATTTTTCTTATATAATATTTCCGTTTTTACTTTTTTGTAAATTCGATAAGTGATGATAGGAACAGATAGATTTCTTTTTGAAATAGATGGATAAAGATGAATAGGAACAGAGCATATAGACAGCAAAGCTTTAGTGGTTTCCAAACGTATTTTCTTTGTATCAGCAAATCTAAGAGATTGCAATTCTAAATATATTTTACTAATTTTTATTAATCCCTTGTTAATTTAACATGGTCAAATGTTTCTTTCGGTAAAATTAAAATTAACTGTATTTAATCTTAGATGTTATAAAACAAATACCATATAGACTTATTAAGCCGGAAAAAGTAAACAAACACCAAAAAAATTACATTTATTTTTCTACATTTCCCAATATGCCTTTCAGGTCTGTCAAACTCCTCTTCAGTTGGAATATAATTTATCTGTACAGAAATTTAAGATCTGACTAAAGTATAAAGACATTACATTTAAATTCTCCAATTTTTCCTCTTTATTATATATAAAATTTAAAATTACTGTTTCGTTATCATGCATTTCGAACAAAAAATATAGTATAGTACAATTTTATTTGAAATTTCCCTAATTAAAAAGTTACAATTTCTTATTATCTGTATATATCCTAAATAACCACAAACTTTCAAACCATAAATAGTATATTTGGCTCTTCTAATGTCAAAGAATTATTACAACCATTTGAATAAGTACGACCATATAATTATGATATAATATAAATTATTTATTTTTTTTAAATTCCAGCCACAGAAAGATGGTAGAAAACTTGAAAATAAATACAATTCTTCATTAAAATTTTTACGACGATATGACATTAAAAACATGTATTTAATACACTTGACGCCGTCCTTTTATTGTTGGATCCGGCACCAACTATACACAGCACTAAAAGTTTTCACAATATCAATATGATAACTGAGTTGTATTTAAACGATGAAAATCCACTCTGGAGTTCCCTGGTGAAAGTATTATTTACATAATTGCATAAATCGTATAGTCACAACGACTGATGCCCTTGGGACTATACGATTTATGTAATTATGTAAATATTGTCTAATTCCAGCGTTTTCATCAGGGTACAAAGATCTTAAATTTCTGTATAAATCTTATAATTGAGAAGGGTTGATAATAATTATAATAATAATAATATGCGCAGAGCCCAAAAGGATAAGAGTTGAAAGTTGAAACTTAATACACAATTAGGGTACGTTATGAGAATGCACACTAAGAAGGGATCTTTCGAAATTCGCCCCGCGGAATAGAGGGAGAGAGTTAAGGATTACCCCGAAGAACTTGGCTTCTACTGTAGTATTATAGATGCGATTTTTTGCGTTTGTTGCGGGTAATCAAACATATTTTTACACCCATCTAAAAATTCTCTAATTTATCTCGGTATAGGGGACAAATAATTCTTGCACCCGGCAAAAACAGGTAAGATCGGCAATAATCTAATAATCTTAATGTTCGCTATCATTACTTTTTGCCCGAGCAACGCCGGGCTTATCTGCTAGTAAATTATAATCTAACTGAAGAAACACTTAACAGGCCTGAAATGCATATTGGAGAATAAAAAAATAAATAAATTTTGCTGGTGTTTGTTCTCTGTCTCCGGGTTAATATGATATTTGTTTTCGAAAATGTAGGATTTACTAAAATTTAAAAAAAGTAGACTAGAATCAATGTAAAACGAGATTAAGATTTTTAAGTATAATTCTTAAAGTTTTCATTGGAATGTTAAATTGTATGCTTGCTGCTTATAAAGACAACCTTTTCTTTGAAATAGTGGTACCCAGATCTTTTACATCACCCTAGTTCCTGCATGCACTATTTATTTTTCTAATACTGTATACATGTTTCGCATTATAATATATTCTATACCAATAAATTATAGAATTGGAAAAGTATTAGACTATGTACTCTATATATTAAAATATATAGGAAATTAATGTCATGTCTCTTTTATGCAGTTTATCTCTCTTGAATAGAGAGAAGAGATATCGCACACAGTCTTTTAAGCACAAACGTTGAGAAACAATACAAAATTTACTATATAACATGGGTATGATCATAAGTTTAACTGTCCTCCACCATTTAATATTATTTAGTTTTATAAATACGCTCATTAAAAATATCATAATGAATGCATAAAAATTCAGACACTTAATTTAAAAACGTCAGCTATCGAAATAACTTCTTTCTAAGTTCCGAAAAGTGTAGAATTCTTATGGAATTTAGAAATCTGTTTTTTAGTCTTCATTGTCTACTAAGAGAACTAGTGCCATTCATTTCAAAACTTGCAAAAAAATTTACGTTCTATTTCCTAGAGCTTTTACGACAATAATTTCGATAGTCCTGTTTCAATTGCTGGCTGCTGCTTTTGCTGAATGATCTGATTTATTATTTTCTTAAGTTTTAATGTAAAATAACCAAATATAGTAATTATTATTTCTTGATGTTGAAAGTTTTTAGTACCCCTACCAATTTTAATATCCCTACCAACTGAGAAATTTAACTATCTGTTTGTTAATCAACATATTGACAGATTTATTATATACTGTATATATGAATCGATTTATACGAAATGCTCTCGTCGTTGTAAGCAATTGCTACTCGAATAGTATAGAGTTTTGCTGAATAAATTGCACATTATCTTGCTAACTTATATTTTTCTAACAAATACAACTTTATAAACATTGTGCATTAGACACATTATACAGTCAAAACGATCGTACATTGCAAATACAGTAAATTGGGTTAAATTTTAGACGATAATTACTGTTTATTAGATAAATGAATTTCACATTTATTGTACTGTAAATTATTATTGAGATTGACTAATTCAGCATGAAATTATTATATTTGAAAATATTGTAAAAATCATATAATGGTTAATTATGATTTTCAGAAATTGTCATATTAAAAAAGATATCGACAATAGAAGATTTTTCACATTACCTTCCTGTTGCAAGACTTTCTAAGAAAAGCAGGATTTTAAATCGATTATGTTACTTATATTACCTTATATTACAGGTATTTTTTACATATAAATCACGGTATACAGAATTTTAAGAAAAACTACTTTACCCAATTATAATCATAACAGTTAGTTTGGTTCAATAAACGGTGTTTTATATATACGTATAGTAATACAGCTTTTATGAGTTTAGAACCGTATAAGAATCTCTGCTATCTCTATCACTAAGTGTTCTAAACCAGAAAATGGATGAGAATATTTCGCCATTTTTAAAAATATTCAAGAGCTTTTCGAACACCTCTTATAACAAATTAAAAAAAACACTCATATCTTTCATTGTATTAGATATTGATAATTAAACTGAAAGAAAAATCTTGCTGTATTATGAATAATCCAATCAACACTATGTCGATATTCCAATCACTTCAACACTAATCTGTATAATGTAATATGCAATGAACAAACGCGATGACTATGTTGACAACAACTTGAGTTAAAAAATTAATTATATTGTAAACTTCGAATTATTTTATTTTCTAAGTTGTACTTTTTAGAATAGAATTCAATATATATCTTTATATATATGTATAAATATTTACTCCTATGTGAAGATTTGACTTGTAATTATTTTATCGTATGTGTGAATTTGTTGATTTTATAATTATTTTATGGTGTTTGTTACAAATAATAATATAACAGTTTTTTATTGCTTTTATAAATTTCTGTGTTTTACAATAAAGTAATGATTTATTTTTATTATAAAGTACTAAATTAAAAGTAGGTCTACTGTATTTTAATTCCCTATATTTAATATAATGTAATTTACTTACATTGAATAATACTAAATAAGTTATATAAATAAAGTTGAAGACAAAGTCTGCCCAAAAGGGACCACTATGTATTTTTTATGAGTTCCAGACAATACACATTTTTGGCGACTGACCTTTCCTTGTAGGCTACTTGTTGCCAGAAGTTCAGAAAGTCCTTTTAAAAACACAAAATATACAGTAGATCCTCCTATAAGACGGTAGATACGTTCCGTTCTTTATGAATCAATTTTGTAGGAATCACAGCCAAACACAACCCGACACGTGTGAAGTTTACGGACTACGGCTGTTTGAAAGGTTTTCTTCCATAAAATTAATCGATTCTAGACTAATCCGACTCAACATCTCCAAAATACGTATATATTTTTTTGAAATAATCCGTATAAACCATGCTATAAACAAAGAATTGTAGGATTACTTACCGAGTGTGCACCATTCGACATCGCCGTTGCTCAAGCTTGTTTACGTCGCGGAACAGCGCAGCAAACAGCGGCCGAGATCTAACAACTTATTTTTCTGCGAAATCTTCGTTGAACTTTGGAGACATCATTAATATAAATAATTTTAATGGCCGTTGAATAAGAAATGTTTCTTTCACAAGAAATGTATAAAATTACAGTGCTATATTAGACTTACGGTACGTAATTTACATACTGTACAGACGATGGCTCGCCTAAACTCTCTGTAGCGTGGCGCTAGACGGCGGAAAGTAGTTCGGCTGCCCGATGACGTTTTACGTAATTATAGGAGTTTTTTTACCGTTGTTTACGGATACTGCCACAATTTTTTCGCCGTCTTATAGGAATCGTAATTATAGGAACCCGTCTTATAGGGGGATCTACTGTATTT
>NW_019385599.1:165153-180119 GCF_000671375.1 Centruroides sculpturatus
AGGGTCGGAGGAAAGTAGTTCGGCTGCTCATCCACTATTGGTCCAGATTCTATCAATCTTGTCGCGAAACGACGTTATAGGAGGTACTTTATACGAATGTTGCTACAATTTTCTCGCTACGTTATAGGAATTGTCGTTATAGGAACGCACGTTATAGGGGGGTCGACTGTATAATTGAATATACAGACGATACTAAACTCAATTTACCCGCCTAAACTGTCCGTAGCGTGGTGCTGGACGGCGGAAAGTAGTTCGGCTGCCCGATGATGTTTTACGTAATTATAGGAGTTTTTTACCGTTGCTTACGGATACCGCCACAATTTTTTCGCCGTCTTATAGGAATCGTAATTATAGGAACCCGTCTTATAGGGATCTACTGTATATCCAATTAATAATATTACAAGTAATTTCTAAAAAAAGGAACCGGTGACATACAGATGTCTTGCTTGCATCCATCATAACTTCGTTGGGGGTTGATACTGCTTTTATCTACTAAAAACAAGCGCTGGAAAATTTAGATTTGAAGAAAGCTGCCCCCTGCTGACGATACATGTATAATTTTCATCTGTAAATTTTCGTCGGATGGAGATTACTTTTTTCTTTTTAAAATAAAATTTAATTAATAAAATCTCCATCGGACGAAAATTTACAGAAGTTTTATAAAATTCAGTTTTTACCATTAAAGTTATTACATAGTAACTCAGGGAAGATAGTTATACTTTTGTTTGCATACGACTACCTACCTCAGATTTATATTTTACAAACCATGACTAGGCACATACGATACCTTAAACCTGAACATTGTTTTCATCTATAAGATTAATCTACTGGAAGAAAATTATCCAAATACAGTGATACCTAGACTTACGCTACCCCGACTTACGCGAACCCGGAGTTACGCGATTTTCAAATCTCGTCGATTCGTCTTTTGTTTGGGCAGCACGCAACTCTTGATTACTCATTCCCTCCACACTATTGTTCAACTTACATGTTCGGACGTGTCGCGCGCGGAATTGACACATAGCTACAATTTATTTTGTGTTATTTATTTCTGTGTTTGTTATATCTACGGAGACTCGAGAGACTCTATGTGGTGATTTCTTGTAACAATGAACGAATCAAAAAACGAGATAAGATTAACGAGAACATTTATTAGCTTACATACATCTGACTTGGATTTTACACACATTGAGAAATTATACCCCGACTTACGCGGTTTCGACTTACGCGGTTATCGCTCGGTCCCACCTATCGGGTAAGTTCGGGGTATTACTGTACAGGTACGCGAATTACCATCTTTACATCTTTACATTGGTTGAAGATGATCAAAGAAAAACTGAATGGGAAAATATGATTATACATAGCTTTTTAATATAAACTAACATTAAGTTACAAATATGTAGCTTATTTATATTAAAATCATAAACAAGTAATTAATTAATTATTCTACAACATCTGGATTCCTTGTATTTGTTGTGCTGTCATCACCAGGTTCAATCTCGTCGCAATTGAGGAAGAAGGTTGAGGATTTAGTGTAGGTGTCATGCATCCACCTTCTGCACCTTACGTATTCTGTACATTCGCAGGACTCGCCACGTTTAGCATCGTAGTAGCTGCGACAGACGGAATACTAATCAGCATCATTGAACGAGGCTGATGTATTTTTTCTGTACTCCCTTTGATGATTCGTTTCTTTATTCATTTCCGAGAAGATTTGAACTGGCTTTCCCTTTTTATATTCAGATTTCTGTTTGTGATTGTTTTCGGCTTTTAAACTCCAGCAAAGCTAGCACTTCTGCATATTGTTTTTTTTTTTTGGACATGGTCGCTTCCAGAGCTTATGCGTGGTATTGGGCGCAATTGTTCGAAACTTGCCGAAGTTGAGTTCTTGATGTATTTGCTGATGTAATGGGAGTTACTGTAATGGGAGAGAGAAAATGGGATTCAAGTTGTAATGGTCCAGGTGACTGGTCGGTGGAAGAAGACACGATATTCTGAATATCTTGGTTCATCGACAGACAGCAAAGATGGGATATTACAATCGGATGTTTCCGAGTCAGTAGGCAGTCGTCTTGAATGCCCAAAGTACGCATTTCTTGAACCCATTTACAGCATTCCTGACTTTGAATCAAGCGTTCTAGGTTTCTCCTAGCAGTTCTCTGTATTAAGCAATAGTGGAAATATTATTTCACCAGAAAGATGATTGTTTATGCTGCAGTTATACAGATGCAGTTTTTTACATCAAATTTACTATACGACAAAACCAAACTTTCAGTGAATAACACGGACATGGGTGACATAAGAAAAGATTATGTTAACCATCTTCCTCCATATTTTGGGTAAGATGACTAACACCATCTTCTATAGAATAAATAGAAACCTATAGGATAAAACGGTTTTTCACCTGATTCACAATTGAGCGTAGCTGCTTTGTTGTTTCACAAACAGATACAATCACCATGTGCTAGATTTCATTATTGCCAAAGAAAATACCGATAATAATATGTTTTTGTCGCTAAATAGCATTCAAGAACAAAGCATGAAATAAATTTAGATGCTTATTTCTAGTCTATAAATTCTCAAATCGTTATAAATTCAAAAGTACTTATAGAAAAATGCTGCAAGTTAAAATGCAGAAAGGCTTTAATGCGTGCAGAGTTGTCAATGCGGTGGTAATGGAGACATATGTCGAAAAAACTCACGAACATTGATGTCATAGCCATCCTACTCCGAGTTACCTTATATTATTGTTTAAAGGAAACTAGATGAATGAAACGGTTTAAAATTCATATTCGTACAAAAACCTTTAAGATGTAAAAAAATTTCCCCAAGTAAAAACTTAGGACAGTCAAAATTTTTATTAGCAGTTCTTTTTTGTTGGAAAAGACAAACTTGGAGGTTAAAGGCAAAATATACGGTAAATACAGATAAAACTTTTATGCTTCTAACACAATAAAGTGCTATAAATTAAGACACTTGGCGGGTTGTCTCATCTTTATTTAGTTGAATTTATTTATGCTTCTAACACAATAAAGTGCTATAAATTAAGACACTTGGCGGGTTGTCTCATCTTTATTTAGTTGATACGTGTGAAAAAATTTACACGTTTCGGGCTTTTAAGCCCCTCTTCAACATTAAAAGCCAACTAAAACATTAAAAGAGGATATAACATATATATAAAAAAATACACAAGTTTTGTAAAATTCATAAGAATATAAACATACCTATGCATACAAGTTTTTTTTAAAAATTGAAGTAACAGCTTGAGTACGGCTGTTAACAGCCGTACTCAAGGTATGCCTTAATAGAAGATAGTTTTATAGATTCTGTAAAACTGATGTATAGTTTGTATATATGTCGTATACTCCCCTAATATTATAGTTGGCTAAAAGGAAAAAATATTGTGAACAAGCTGATGTTACTGGAAAATATCGGGAGTAGCTGTTACTTCAATTTTTAAAAAAACCTGTATGCATAGGTATGTTTATATTTTTATGAATTTTACAAAACTTGTGTATTTTTTTATATGTATGTTATATCCTCTTTTAATGTTTTAGTTGGCTGAAGAGGGGCTTAAAAGCCCGAAACGTGTAAATTTTTTCACACGTATCAACTAAATAAAGATGAGACAACCCGCCAAGTGTCTTAATTTATAGCACTTTATTGTGTTAGAAGCATAAACGAATTGCAAAGCACGGTTTCATATCATCAAAACAGATAAAACTGTAAAAAAACAATTCATTTCCAAAGAAAAACATTTGAGATGTAAAAACATTTCGCCAAGAAAAATTTATGACAATTTGGACAACAATCGAAATTTTTCTTAGCAGATTTTCTTTAGTGAAGATACGTTTGGCAGTACCTACAAGATTTTATAGATAAATACAGTTTACATGTCCAAATTGCCATAAATTTTTCCTGCCGAAATTTCTTTTTACATCTCAAATGTTTTTGTTTGGATATGAATTGTTTTTTGTTAAATAATTGTGTTATTACGTCAAAAAATAAGATGGCTCGGCGACCATTGATCAACGCGCCGATCAAGTGAACTACCATCCAAACGCTTTCATATTCATGTCAGTCTGTGCCGACCAAACCAAACACGTCGTCGCTGCCAGTCGAACGCGCCGCCGACTGATGCTTTTGATAGGCCGTTTATAAAAATATTTATAAAAAGTTTTAATTGGCATAAATTTATGCTTTGGTAATTCTGAGTAACATTTTGAATATAATTCGTATGTTTCCATGCAATTTTATCCTTATATGCATAAAATTGAGCCGTAAAACTAAATTAGATCTATGGGGAAACCCCGGTGAACTTTGACTTATCGAGCCGGAGGTTTTGCCAGCACCTTATTAATAACAGAAAAGACTTACGTTTAAAATTTGAGCTATATAGACCCGTTAGTTTCTTCTCTACCAGCGTATGCAGTGCCGGATGAAGAAGAAAAGGAAGATACAGCTTTTTTGGGATTTTTGCACTTTTCAATTGCTTAGGCCTATATTTCGGAAACCGCATTACAGAAAATCTTGAAATTTTGCAGACTACTTAAGAAAACAATTTTCTTTCAAACGAGGTATTTCGAATTACTTTAGGTGTTTAGGAGAGGAGAAATCGATCCCCGATAATCGGCAACTCTGATTCTTATACTGTATATATAGTCAGTCAGCATTTTACTTGGCGTGAAGTCACTGCCGTGACTCCTGATTAGGATTTCATGCATATTATTATTTAGTGTTTCTGTTTATTATCGATTAATAATTTTTAATATCCATCACTATTATGTGTTTAGTTTTATCAGCTTTAATTAATTTTAATTTAATATCATTTAAATACTGTATTCACTTTTATTTTATATTCATATACTTTAATTTTATTTCGTTTATTTAATTTATTTCTTAATATTATATCTTGAAGTTTTATTGTGATATGTTTAACAATTTAAAAACATTATCTTGGTGTCTGATTAGTCATAAATTTATAAGCAAGAAGATGGGCTTAGAAATAAACTAAATTTTACCATTGACTTAAAAAAGGCGATATCATTTGATCCCCGATATCTCTTGTTTTAGATCGAGTTTTACAATTTGGCTTTGTCAGTATTACTTTTATTATTGTGAAAAATTTCTTTCAAATACGTCAAGTCTTACCGAACAGTGTTTCAGCTATTTGTCAATTTAAGTCGCTGACAAGGAATCTTTCTCGCTTCTATGAATTTGGACGTGTTATTCAGACTTGTTACCAAATGTTATCAGAACGGGGTCATAATTTTTCAAAAAATCTTTGAAATATTTCATGGGCAATTCTTAATCTACTTTATTTTTCGTGTGACCAAATTGATACTTATGCTCTTTCTGGTCCTAGTTTCAAATGTTTTGTTCTTTAATTTTAAAATATTTTTTTTTGTCTTATGCCGAAAGTTCAGAAGTAAGGAGGAGTAAGGTTTAAGAGAAGTAGCTGAAGAATGTGCCAAAGAAGGTATTGTTAATGACGGAACTATCTTACAATGTAATTTTTTTGATTTGAACATCGAAGTTAACGAAAAGCACATTTGAGATGACTTATAAATTATATTATACCAAAAATATGTAATATCAGGTGTGGTAGCTGATGAATACTTAGTTTGAGTATATGTCTCTTTAATTCGAATCAGTAAAATCCGGTAGACTTTTTCTCAGCTATAAGGTTAGGCACTCTTTTATTGCAAATCACAAATGCACTTCAGGCCTATATGAGCCCCTCTTCAGTGTAAATGCTCAGAAGACAGAGCAACGCTTTTCTAATTATATGACTCTAACAATGATATTTTATATAATCCAAAAACCATGAATGTGTATTGAATAACACTATTACACAGGTACAATTAAAAACCTGTAAAGTATTCAAAACCATATCGTTTACTTTAATACCTAACATCATAAGTCAGAAGTATCATGTGTTACACCAATAACGTTGACAAATATGATAAACTGTAATGAAAACATGATTTATTCTGATATCGTCTTAAAGTATACGATATGGTTTTGAATACCTTGCAGGTTTTTAATTGTACCTGTGTAATAGTGTCATCCAATACACATTCATGTTTTTTTGGATTATATAAAATATTGTTAGTCATATAATTAGAAAAGCGTTGCTCTGTCTTCTAAGCATTTACACTGAAGAGGGGCTCATATACGCCCGAAATGCATTTGTGATTTGCAATAAAAGAGTACCTAACACTATAGCTGAGAGAAAGTCTACCGGGTTTTACTGATTCGGGTTAAGGAAACATAAACACAAAAAAAAAAACAAATACGTAAGCGGAAAGGAAATAAAAAAGCAAGAAAAAACGAACTTTTATTTAAAAATCATTGGCAGAAAATAGTGAAGTGCTACTTAAAAAAACTAATTTTTGTCACCTTACGCTACAGCATTCTAAAATTCCTCTTAGTGAAGTCAGCTATACAATTTTGAAAATTGCTTTGGAGAGATGAACTGGCAAAATCTTTCCTGATGAAAGTAACTCATACTTTAAGAAATTGTTGCCTTCAAATGGCACATGGAGAAAACATTCAGTAACAAATAATATATTTTTGTAGAAACTGTATTGGAGAAACGAAACAACGGATGACATGAAATAGTTGGCTTCTAATATATTAGTGTCCCCAGGCAATACATTGGATGCAGTGCTCTTATACATAAGTTCTTAAAGCTCCAAATGTGTAATGATGCCCATGAAATACAGGCATTTAATAATGTCTGCATGTAGCTGTGCACGAATGACACGAAATACCAAAACGTATGGCTGTCCTAACAGACCAATCTACTTAACATAATCTTAGCTTTTAGGAATTTAAACTTAATATTTTTTAACTTGAATCACATTTCATGCAGAGCACACGCCTTTCATTTGATGTCTGAAGTAGTACGTGTTAAAAATCCCAAAGCAAGCATGTCATGTTTATCTCAGACACGAGAAAAGCTATAAAGGAAACTCCTGGAATAGTCGATCTTTGCTTGAAGGATTGACTATTGTATACCCCAGTTTGTGATGAACGAATTAGGTGGCAGGAAAAGATGCCATCTGATTCGTTCATAACAAAGTGGAGAAATCAGAACGGGCTGGAATTTTTTATTATCGAAGTCTTGACAAAATTAATGAATTCGCTCTGCATGTTGAGTATTCTGGATATGCTGCAGTTGGTCATATCTATATATATAAAAATGAATGTGTGTGTGTGTGTGTGTGTGTGTGTGTGTGTGTGTCTATCCTTCATGCATTACCACACCGTTTATCCGATTGCCGTGAAACTTTGGGCAGTTGTTTAATATACTTCCGCGAAGGTTTCTGGCATAGTACATTTATCCTACGATAGATGGCGCGCGTGTATACGAGCACTGTATGTTCTGTGTTCGATCGATTTCAAATTGTGAAGACCATTTCCCCCTCCAAAAAGTATCTCTATATATGCATTTGTTATTTACGATATTTGTAATAATTTTTGTTTAATCACTTTATTTCAACTTTTTTTGCTAATTATGTACAGTATTCGCTCGAACTTTGTTAAAACCTTAACTGTATCCCGAACAACAACCGAAGTCGTAGGAGGAAATTCGCCTATTTTACCGATCTAGAGATCCCCCCTTTTCAAAATTTTAATATCGACTCAAAATAATTTAAAAAGACAAATTACAATAAAACGGTTTATTATCCAACTATCAGAAATTTCACAACATGCCAAGGAACAGAGGAGGAAGCAATTAAATAGTTATAGTTATAATGGATTAAAATATATATATAAGAATGGAGAATATCGCACTTCTAACAATCTCTGCGAGTATGTGGACTAAATTTAATGAATCCGTGCTTCTCACATGTACAACTGTATAGGGCCAGCTCACGCGTCGGAAGGCCTGATTTATTCGTGTACGCACCAGACGGAAAAACAAAAGATATCGTGTATCCACAAGCACTTCAATAAATAAATAGAATTGAAACGACACTATAAAATGTTTTTCCGATGAATAATAATAATAATAATAATAATAATAAGTTTCAATAAAAATGATAAAATGTAAATTTAATTTTAACATAACGAGTTTGCTTGAATTTCGTTTCTTCTGAGATCACAGCAATGCGCGACGGGTAAGCTAGTTATATATAAACTTAGTTTTGGATGCGAGATATCAAAAAGAACTGTCTGCTGTATCTGCTGTTGATGCAATCACTGAATTAGAAAGGAAGCATCTTAAAGTGAAAAGCATGGAAACTGTTTTTCTCAGTAAGAGATAAGTTAGATGTATTAGCCAACCAAAAACCTAGGTAGAATCTTGCTAAAAATCCAGACGATAAAGAAGATTGTCGAAAGCAGTGATTTAGAATTTCGAGTCGAGACTACGTACCAGCCGTTAACATTTGTAGAAGTTGAATGACCTTTTTGCACATACGAAGATATCCTTTTATATTATCGCAAAAAGTTATTTGAAAATTCGGAAATTATTATAATTATATCAATTAATTCATTCGTTTAAGAGAATAACTGTTTCAAGTGACAATGGCGTGAAAGTATCGTGTAAAAATGAATGATTTGAAAGTATAATGAAAAAAAAATAACCCGTGAAAAGTATAGTGTAACCTGCAAAAATTTTAAGTTAATTTTTATTTAGTGATAATTAATTATAATTATCACTAAATAAAAATTACTTTGAAAAAGATCAGCAATACTTATCAGCAATATATTTGCTATTATTATACCAAATAGCTATATTAAACTGCTATACAAATAGAAAAGTAGTTGAGTAATGACTGTACTGTACATAAAACGTTAATCTCTGTAGAATGAACAATGTCTTATTGAAAAATATCCTATAATAATAACTATATCAATGGTTGTTAGTTATACTTTATAAATATATAATAAATTACATATAAGATAAATCGTATTAACTTCTTTGAAAAGCAATACGAGTTTTTTTAAATTTAAGTTTATTACATTTAAATTAATAATTATAAAGGGACTTCTTTTATACATTTACCAATGATATTTTTTGTAAAATATTAGTATTGTCGTTAAAACTATAGAAATGCTATTAATGAAATTAAAAATCACACACGGTATTGTTTTAATTTTGTAATTAATCTAATGCAGTGTAGCAAAGTGAATATCAGGAAGGTATAAAAAGTATAAAATTATATGAAACTACTTATATAAACTTCGATATAATACTTTTGTAAATAAAATTATATAAATGGTTATATTTTCGTGACAACGTTTGAAGATGATAGATTCGGATAAATAAAGCATGAAAAAAATTATTTCAAGTGTTAAATTTACTTAATTGTATTGCTGTAATTATTGACAATTGTTCCGAAGTTTCATGAAAAATTGATTTTTAGTTTATACATCATCAAATTAAACAAGGATTATAAATTTTTGCAAACTGACTCAAATACTTCAATATATTTATAAGTACTGTACATGAATTATTGACTGATAAAATAAATACAAATGGTAACCTATATTGTAATGATCAATGCAAACTAATTTTTTTTGCATTTTACATATATTAAACGCTTAATTTCGGCGACTAAAAATATTTCTTCAACATATTTTTTAAAATGAACTATGAAATACATTAAGTGGAAAGCCCTTAATTATATTTGTTTTGTTTTTATTAGTTAATGTAATTTTGGTGATATTTTCATTTTTTCGTTATAACTAGACGTTCTACTAAATTATCAGAGGTATAAAAAGGTTAAGTTAATAATTATATACGATATAATTCGTCTAAAGGTAGGCGATTAATTCTATGTAATTCTTAACTTAGTCTTATTATAGCTCGATAATTCGGTAGATCATCGGTTTCTTTTCCTGCTCTGTATATAACAGAGGGAAAAATCGAAGAAAAATTTTGAGTGATCATTTTTCGTTCCCTTAATATTTTTAAATTCTTAGACTCAGGGTACTTTGAAAAGTCTAGAAATTCAGAAAAGAATTCAGTGTTTGTGGTTTTCTGTTTGCATGGATATTAGTGTGTAGGGGGCACGAATTTTTAACCTAATTTGAAGCTTAAATAACTCTCGTGCTTTTTTTCGAAAATTACTGAAATTTTCTCAGGGTGGATTTGCAAGGGGATTGACGCTTTAAAATTTTTGTCGTATAAGTGGAAGGGATTGAGAAATAGACGGGGTCGCATGTTTTATCTGAAGTAGGGTTGGACTTGTTAAGGATTAATACACTTAAAAGTTTTATAAAACTCATTCTTATCTTCTAAATTAAATATTTTGCCATTTTATAATAATTGATTATATAAACTTTTTTTAAAATAAAACATCATAACAGATGGCGCATATTTAAGTGTTTTTGCGGGAAAGTGAAGCAACTCGTTGCTGGATTTGTTTAATTAATGTGATCGTGCTAGTAGAGTTGCTTCGTTACATTACAAGAAAAAATTTTATATAATATATTACTACTACTTATAAATTGAATATTTACAAATGTTGATAGGATGGAAACTGAAAATTGAAATAATTGTCGAGAACAGAATGATTAACATAAAAGTATTATACACTAAAATTTCTAAATTATAGTTCATCGTTACATTAATTAACAATTTCATATTCACAAAAAATAATTTTTTATTTACTGCCGACCACTGAATGAATAATCTAACACCATAATGAAAGCCAAGTCAAACGGTATTCAACTAAAGTTTTGAAACAGATCACAATGCATAAACATAAAAAAAGTAAATCTCATATTTTAATTTATTATTTTTTACTAATAGGGATAATAAAATAAAAAGTATAAAAAATCTTGCACTTTACCTATGATCAGTGTTATAATTTGGCTGAATATTTCAATCATTACTGTTTTACGTGTGCATATATAACAATTCCTATTTTCTGAGGAAAGAATAAAACAGTGAAACATTTATCAAGCTTTTCTTAGAAGATTTAAAAACAAAATAATATGCATTGAGTTTTGCGNATATATTTATAAGTACTGTACATGAATTATTGACTGATAAAATAAATACAAATGGTAACCTATATTGTAATGATCAATGCAAACTAATTTTTTTTTTTTTGCATTTTACATATATTAAACGCTTAATTTCGGCGACTAAAAATATTTCTTCAACATATTTTTTCAAATGAACTATGAAATACATTAAGTGGAAAGCCCTTAATTATATTTGTTTTGTTTTTATTAGTTAATGTAATTTTGGTGATATTTTCATTTTTTCGTTATAACTAGACGTTCTACTAAATTATCAGAGGTATAAAAAGGTTAAGTTAATAATTATATCGATATAATTCGTCTAAAGGTAGGCAATTAATTCTATGTAATTCTTAACTTAGTCTTATTATAGCTCGATAATTCGGTAGATCATCGGTTTCTTTTCCTGCTCTGTATATAACAGAGGGAAAAATCGAAGAAAAATTTTGAGTGATCATTTTTCGTTCCCTTAATATTTTTAAATTCTTAGACTCAGGGTACTTTGAAAAGTCTAGAAATTCAGAAAAGAATTCAGTGTTTGTGGTTTTCTGTTTGCATGGATATTAGTGTGTAGGGGGCACGAATTTTTAACCTAATTTGAAGCTTAAATAACTCTCGTGCTTTTTTTCGAAAATTACTGAAATTTTCTCAGGGTGGATTTGCAAGGGGATTGACGCTTTAAAATTTTTGTCGTATAAGTGGAAGGGATTGAGAAATAGACGGGGTCGCATGTTTTATCTGAAGTAGGGTTGGACTTGTTAAGGATTAATACACTTAAAAGTTTTATAAAACTCATTCTTATCTTCCAAATTAAANTTATTACAGCCCGATAATTCGGTAGATCATCGGTTTCTTTTCCTGCTCTGTATATAACAGAGGGAATGTATCGTAGAAAAATTTTGAGTGATCATTTTTCGTTCCCTTAAGGTTTTTAAATTCTTAGATTCAGGGAACTTTGAAAATCTAGAAATTCAAAAAAGAATTTAGTGTGTGTGGTTTTCTGTTTGTATGGATATTAGTGTGTGGGGGGGCACAAATTTTTTACCTAATTCGAAGCTTAATAACTCTCGTGCTTTTCGTCGAAAATTACTGATATTTTTTCAGGGTGGATTTGCAAGGGGATTGACGCTTTTAAATTTTTGTCGTATAAGTGGAAGAGATTGAGAAATAGACGGGGTGGCATGTTTTATGTGAAATAGGGTTGGACTTATTGAGGATTAATATCACTTAAAATTTTTATAAAACTAATTTTTAAATTCTAAATTAAATATTTTTCCATTTTATAATAATTGATTATATACAACTTTCTTTTTTTTAAATAAAATATCATAACAGATGGCACATATCTAAATGTTTTTGCGGGAAAGTGAAGCAACTCGTTGCTGAATTTGTTTAATTAATGTGATCGTGCTAGTAGAGTTTTTCGTTACATTACAAGAAAAAAATTTATATAATATATTAGTACTAGTTATAAGTTGAATATTTACAAATGTTCATAGAATGGAAACTGAAAATTGAAATAATTGTCGAGAACAGAATGATTAACATAAAATATTATAAACTAAAATTTCTAAATTATAGTTCATCGTTATATTAATTAACAATTTTATATTCACCAAAATTAATTTTTTATTTACTGTCGACCGCTGAATGAATAATCTAACACCATAATGAAAGCCAAGTCAAACAGTATTTAACTAAAGTTTTGAAACAGATCACAATGCATTAAACTTAAAAAAGTAAATCTTATATTGTAATTTATTATTTTTTACTAATAGGGATATAAAATAAAAAGTATCAAAGATCTTGCACTTTACCTATGATCAGTGTTATAATTTGGCTGAATATTTCAATCATTACTGTTTTACGTGTGCGTATATAACAATTCCTATTTTATGAGGAAATAATAAAACAGTGAAACATTTATCAAGCTTTTCTTAGAAGATTTAAAAACAAAATAATATGCATCGAGTTTTGCGCGAAATGAAAGAGACACTAGAGACAAACTTACAGTACAGTA
The DNA here is from genome assembly GCF_000671375.1 of Centruroides sculpturatus. Lineage (NCBI taxonomy): Eukaryota > Metazoa > Arthropoda > Arachnida > Scorpiones > Buthidae > Centruroides > Centruroides sculpturatus. The sequence continues at coordinate 178,160 of NW_019385599.1, forward strand.
GAGCTTCGTTTATCCGAATCAATTGGGGATGGGGATGTTCGGATAACTTATTTTTTCGGATAACCGATCATATACGAAAAAATATATTAACCTATCCCACGTTGAAATTTTTCTCCGTTGCGTTTCGCTTCGCGTTGGATTTTCGTCGATGTTAAGCCTAACGCAAACTTTTTAAAATAATAATCGTGGCTATTGTATCGTTAGAAATTATTTCTTTATTTTTTACAAACAAAACTAATATATTGAAAAATATAAAAACCAAATATATATATATACTTTAGAAGTTGATCTAGTATCAAAAACGTTCGATTCAGCACGACACACAGTCCTCAGAAAAACACCACGCAAATGTGCCAGTGCTGCCAGCTAAAACACACACACCAACAAAAATAATATTAGAGTAGACCAAGATATAGCCAAAGATTGCAGAGCCACAGCACTAGCGAAAATTTAAATTTGCGGACTGGAATGCTTTTGGTTAATCGATGTTTCGGATAACCGACTTTCGGATAAACGACGCTCTACTATATTATAAAAAACTTTCCCTATTACATATTCTCTAACAAAAAGTATGTTATTAGTGGCATAAACTATTCAAATTTCTACAGATTGCTTACATGATTTTCATTGATAACAGTCGAATGCAAATGCCAATAAAACAACAAAATTTATGAAAGAATTGACTAATTATTAATACATGTGAAAAAGCAACAGTTCCAGAAAATACAAAAGAATTTGAGGTGGAATATGTAATGACATATCGCATGATCTTAAGCTGAGATATGCACCAGCAAATTTTCATTTTCTCACGAACAAGCAAAATTATTTACATATAGAAATTTCATTATATGTTAAAGATGTGCGATGTAGACCTTGGTAAGATCGAAAATATCATTACTGAAAAGAAAACAAAAGAATCAAGCAAATGGATAGAAATAAGCCCAAAGTTTTACAATGAAAAAGTGAAATATCAAGAATTACAAAGTTAAAAATTTATTGATGGCATTTTTTATATGAATAGCATTGTTTATTATAAATATTATTTTTAACTAAAAAACAAGTGGTGAGTGAAAAAAATATTTATGAATTTGTTTCCCTTAACACTTCTTAAAGACGTTTAATTGCTTTTCATTAAAGTATTATTATTATAATAACATTTACAATGTAAGTAATTTATGGTGTGAAATACATAAATTAATTTAGTATCAAAGGTTGAGTGTATTTACCTAACATCATAAATTTAATTAACCAAATCACGATTACAATATAAGCTTGTTGTTTTTCACAGTTAATTATCAGTTATTGCTACGTTAAGATAACATTTACATTTCTTTATTTACGCTTTTATGAGAATTAATAGATATTTGTTTATTTTCATTGCATAATCATCCTAAGGATGACCCGCGGATTTGCTTCCGTTCCAAAAGCTTAATTATTTAAGAAACTAAAGAGTTTTAATAACTATAAATTTAAATTTAATATTCCTTTTTATGTTAAGTGAAATTTAAAACTACAATAAATAGATGTTTGTGTTTTATTTTAAAAAATTCCAAATTTTTTTTTTATTGGTTTGATAAAGCTTACGTTTGCTGAATTGATTCTTTAAAAGTACATTAAATTTCCATTAATAAAATTTATATTTCAGCTACAACGCACAGTTTGCATGATGACTACTTTTTTAATTTTACAGATCAAAAATATCTTCGTAAAATGATTATAGTTAAAAGGTTGAAGTCATATTAAAAAGAGGTATTTTGCTTGAATAATTAAGGTATAATAATTATTAATTTATTTCAATTTAGTACTTACTATTTAATAACATTTTACTTACTTTAAACATAAAACTTTAATTACTTTTTATTTTATGAAAAATAATTTATATATTTATATCGATAAGTTTTGTTTTGCAGTCCCTAGTTGAGAATAAATACGTAAATATTTTTATTCTTTTAAATTATTT
>NW_019385599.1:180188-211921 GCF_000671375.1 Centruroides sculpturatus
AGATTTCACTTAAAATTTCATAATTATATATATGTTACAGTCAAAACCAGTTTTTAGTTAGGATGCGTTTTAACTAGTTAAAACTAGTTTATACTGGATGTCTTTGTTAAAACCCGTTTTGTCTAGTTAAAATTAGAATTTACTGCTAGTCAAAAATGAATTTGAGTTAAAACTAACTAGTTTTAACTAGACAAAACGGGTTTTAACAAAGACATTCAGTATAAACTAGTTTCAACTAGTTAAAACGGGTTCTAACTAAAAACGGGTTTTGACTGTAACATATATATAAATGGGGAATATCGTGCTTCAGACAATCGCTGCGAGTGTGTGGGCAAAATTTGGAGAATCCGTGCTTCTCGCTTGGACAACTGTATGTGGCCAGCTCACGCGTCGGAAAACCTTCTGATTTATTCGTGTATGCCCAGACGAAAAAACAAAAAATATCGTGTATCCACAAGCACTCCAATAAATAAATAAGATTGAAATGACACTTTGAAATGTTTTCCCAATGAATATGAATAATAATAATAATAATAATAATAAGTTTCAATAAAAATGATAAAATGTAAATTTAATTTTAACATAACGAGTTTGCTTGAATTTCGTTTCTTCTGAGATCGCAGCAATGCGCGACGGGTAAGCTAGTTATATATAAACTTAGTTTTGGATGCGAGATATCAAAAAGAACTGTCTGCTGTATCTGCTGTTGATGCAATCACTGAATTAGAAAGGAAGCATCTTAAAGTGAAAAGCATGGAAACTGTTTTTCTCAGTAAGAGATAAGTTAGATGTATTAGCCAACCAAAAACCTAGGTAGAATCTTGCTAAAAATCCAGACGATAAAGAAGATTGTCGAAAGCAGTGATTTAGAATTTCGAGTCGAGACTACGTACCAGCCGTTAACATTTGTAGAAGTTGAATGACCTTTTTGCACATACGAAGATATCCTTTTATATTATCGCAAAAAATTATTTGAAAATTCGGAAATTATTATAATTATATCAATTAATTCATTCGTTTAAGAGAATAACTGTTTCAAGTGACAATGGCGTGAAAGTATCGTGTAAAAATGAATGATTTGAAAGTATAATGAAAAAAAAATAACCCGTGAAAAGTATAGTGTAACCTGCAATTTATACAAAAATTTAAGTTAATTTTTATTTAGTGATAATTAATTATAATTATCACTAAATAAAAATTACTTTGAAAAAGATCAGCAATACTTATCAGCAATATATTTGCTATTATTATACCAAATAGCTATATTAAACTGCTATACAAATAGAAAAGTAGTTGAGTAATGACTGTACTGTACATAAAACGTTAATCTCTGTAGAATGAACAATGTCTTATTGAAAAATATCCTATAATAATAACTATATCAATGGTTGTTAGTTATACTTTATAAATATATAATAAATTACATATAAGATAAATCGTATTAACTTTTTTGAAAAGCAATACGAGTTTTTTTTAAATTTAAGTTTATTACATTTAAATTAATAATTATAAAGGGACTTCTTTTATACATTTACCAATGATATTTTTTGTAAAATATTAGTATTGTCGTTAAAACTATAGAAATGCTATTAATGAAATTAAAAATCACACACGGTATTGTTTTAATTTTGTAATTAATCTAATGCAGTGTAGCAAAGTGAATATCAGGAAGGTATAAAAAGTATAAAATTATATGAAACTACTTATATAAACTTCGATATAATACTTTTGTAAATAAAATTATATAAATGGTTATATTTTCGTGACAACGTTTGAAGATGATAGATTCGGATAAATAAAGCATGAAAAAAAATTATTTCAAGTGTTAAATTTACTTAATTGTATTGCTGTAATTATTGACAATTGTTTCCGAAGTTCACTAAAAATTGATTTTTAGTTTATACATCATCAAATTAAACAAGGATTATAAATTTTTGCAAACTGACTCAAATACTTCAATATATTTATAAGTACTGTACATGAATTATTGACTGATAAAATAAATACAAATGGTAACCTATATTGTAATGATCAATGCAAACTAATTTTTTTTTTTTTGCATTTTACATATATTAAACGCTTAATTTCGGCGACTAAAAATATTTCTTCAACATATTTTTTCAAATGAACTATGAAATACATTAAGTGGAAAGCCCTTAATTATATTTGTTTTGTTTTTATTACTTAATATAATTTTGGTGATATTTTCATTTTTTCGTTATAACCAGACGTTCTACTAAATTATTGGAGGTATAAAAAGGTTAAGTTAATAATTATATCGATATAATTCGTCTAAAGGTAGGCAATTAATTCTATGTAATTCTTAACTTAGTCTTATTACAGCCCGATAATTCGGTAGATCATCGGTTTCTTTTCCTGCTCTGTATATAACAGAGGGAATGTATCGTAGAAAAATTTTGAGTGATCATTTTTCGTTCCCTTAAGGTTTTTAAATTCTTAGATTCAGGGAACTTTGAAAATCTAGAAATTCAAAAAAGAATTTAGTGTGTGTGGTTTTCTGTTTGTATGGATATTAGTGTGTGGGGGGGCACAAATTTTTTACCTAATTCGAAGCTTAATAACTCTCGTGCTTTTCGTCGAAAATTACTGATATTTTTTCAGGGTGGATTTGCAAGGGGATTGACGCTTTTAAATTTTTGTCGTATAAGTGGAAGAGATTGAGAAATAGACGGGGTGGCATGTTTTATGTGAAATAGGGTTGGACTTATTGAGGATTAATATCACTTAAAATTTTTATAAAACTAATTTTTAAATTCTAAATTAAATATTTTTCCATTTTATAATAATTGATTATATACAACTTTCTTTTTTTTAAATAAAATATCATAACAGATGGCACATATCTAAATGTTTTTGCGGGAAAGTGAAGCAACTCGTTGCTGAATTTGTTTAATTAATGTGATCGTGCTAGTAGAGTTTTTCGTTACATTACAAGAAAAAAATTTATATAATATATTAGTACTAGTTATAAGTTGAATATTTACAAATGTTCATAGAATGGAAACTGAAAATTGAAATAATTGTCGAGAACAGAATGATTAACATAAAATATTATAAACTAAAATTTCTAAATTATAGTTCATCGTTATATTAATTAACAATTTTATATTCACCAAAATTAATTTTTTATTTACTGTCGACCGCTGAATGAATAATCTAACACCATAATGAAAGCCAAGTCAAACAGTATTTAACTAAAGTTTTGAAACAGATCACAATGCATTAAACTTAAAAAAGTAAATCTTATATTGTAATTTATTATTTTTTACTAATAGGGATATAAAATAAAAAGTATCAAAGATCTTGCACTTTACCTATGATCAGTGTTATAATTTGGCTGAATATTTCAATCATTACTGTTTTACGTGTGCGTATATAACAATTCCTATTTTATGAGGAAATAATAAAACAGTGAAACATTTATCAAGCTTTTCTTAGAAGATTTAAAAACAAAATAATATGCATCGAGTTTTGCGCGAAATGAAAGAGACACTAGAGACAAACTTACAGTACAGTAGAGCTTCGTTTATCCGAATCAATTGGGGATGGGGATGTTCGGATAACTTATTTTTTCGGATAACCGATCATATACGAAAAAATATATTAACCTATCCCACGTTGAAATTTTTCTCCGTTGCGTTTCGCTTCGCGTTGGATTTTCGTCGATGTTAAGCCTAACGCAAACTTTTTAAAATAATAATCGTGGCTATTGTATCGTTAGAAATTATTTCTTTATTTTTTACAAACAAAACTAATATATTGAAAAATATAAAAACCAAATATATATATATACTTTAGAAGTTGATCTAGTATCAAAAACGTTCGATTCAGCACGACACACAGTCCTCAGAAAAACACCACGCAAATGTGCCAGTGCTGCCAGCTAAAACACACACACCAACAAAAATAATATTAGAGTAGACCAAGATATAGCCAAAGATTGCAGAGCCACAGCACTAGCGAAAATTTAAATTTGCGGACTGGAATGCTTTTGGTTAATCGATGTTTCGGATAACCGACTTTCGGATAAACGACGCTCTACTATATTATAAAAAACTTTCCCTATTACATATTCTCTAACAAAAAGTATGTTATTAGTGGCATAAACTATTGAAATTTCTACAAATTGCTTACATGATTTTCATTGATAACAGTCGAATGCAAATGCCAATAAAACAACAAAATTTATGAAAGAATTGACTAATTATTAATACATGTGAAAAAGCAACAGTTCCAGAAAATACAAAAGAATTTGAGGTGGAATATGTAATGACATATCGCATGATCTTAAGCTGAGATATGCACCAGCANCTTCAAATTTTAATCTATCTCTTTCGAAACAAATTGAGTAATTTACTTTCAGAAAATGCATAAGTTTATAAAATATTTTAGTAATAAAAGTAACAAAACATTGTTTTATTCCTTGTGATTGTACAGTATATGATGGAGATGTGTAGACGTCTTCCTTTCTTCCAAGTATTTTTTCAATAACAGTGTGACAGTATTCAGAATTAATTTCAAAATTAATTGTAACAATTGAGAACATTTCCCTTTCGTGGATGATGGCGGTGAAAATGTATAGAGGAAAAGGTGGTATTATGGAACACTGCGAGTATTATCAAACTACTTTATTTCGAACTGATAATAAAGACGAACTGTAGCGGATTGTGGCTGAACTGAACTAAGCAGACATCCACAGCGACCCCCGTTTCAAAACCCGTTTCACTTCAGTTAAATGGTTGTCCGTAATGAATCAGAATATTTGTGTTTTTCGAAATTCGAAAGTTTTGAATGTTAAGTGAATTTAATTATTATTAAAATATAAATCGTGTATTTGTAGTTTCACTGGTGCATGTATTCCGTTCCAGAGACCTAGGGGTACATATTAATCTGTGTAATGTTCATGTTTTTTTGAAAAATTTGGTCTTGACAGACATAAGTTAATTGAAGATGGCGATTCCACTGGTGCTTTTAATGTGGAACCCAACTCCTCTGGGAACCCAACTCTTCCGAACTCTCTATTTGCAAGCAGACATTCGTCCGGAGCAATTTGTGAAAAAGACACTAGGTGGAAAGCCAATTCTTTCTGAGAATATCGAAAAAGAGCTGCTGGAATATATATTGTTAATGGAGGTCATATGTTTCAATTATAAAAGCATTTTTTCGATGAAATACATTGGAGTATTACAACCCGATTTTCTCTAAGCTTACTTTCTAACTTTTTGTACAAAAGCCTTCAATAAACATACTTATACTGTAGTTACACTAGCGAAAAATCCAATTAGGAACATTTAGTTTAATAGTTACCAGTACTTTTCGCACAAAAAATGTAGGTGTAGTTATGATACCTTGTTTACAATTCACTAAAATAAAAGTGGGGTTCCATAATACACCTTCTGTATATGGTTTAAGACACAATCCGTATTCTCTTTCATTGTATTATTCATTTCCGTAGGTATTATGAAATGTTATCATTAAATATTTAGGCGATTCAACGAGTTTGTTGTGATTTATATTATATATCAACCTGAGAAAGGTAGCAAATCTGAAGCAATGTTCGTTATTAAAATTTATTCTAATGCGTGAAAATCAGTCATTTATTTTCTGTAAAGAAATAATGTGAAAAAAACTATACGTGAAGTACTACTATGATGTGACAGCTTATTTCAAATCTAAAAGAACGAAAACAATAAAAACTTTATACATAATAATAATATTTTTAAATATCTAAATTCTGATTTCTCTAATAATTACAAACTTTTTTGTTATTTATNCTTAAATATAGTCAAATATGTCGTGAAACAGTAAAATTGTATCCAAAAAATTTAAGTAAACTGTGTTATCACTTTTAAACTTATTTCATACAAAGATTTTATTAATTATATCAAAATCGGAAAATATTGTGAATTAACTAAGCGCATCTTAAAATAAATTTCCATGCTGATAGGAAACTCTTGCATTAATCCATTTATCTTCCGGCCTGCTCTTATACATATTTATATTTTAATCTTCTCAGCGTTCAGTGCCAATATTAAAGAGTATAAAGACTAAACCATCTCCATCTCATCTCAACTTACCGTAAAGTCTCCAGCTTGTGATAGCAAGGGATAGTAGTGTACTGCAATGACCGTTTTTTACACTACACTCACGCTCTTTAACTTTAACTTTCAAGTTTTATTTAGTAACTTCAACATAATTTTTCTTCATTCCTCATTCTATATTTTCGTACAGTATCTTGTACACACATTCTGTTTCCTTTTTCTGTAAATTAACATTGTCACTGTTTAATATACTATAAATATTCGGCGTTCTTTTGAAAATTAGTTTAGAGCTTTTGTGGTCTGCCATTTCTTTCATAGAGATTCGTCAAAGATACTCTTTTTTGACATAAACATCGAATTTAAAAGAGGAAATTTAGTCACCAGTGTAATCATCATATCAACACATTGCCTACAGCTTATCCAATTCGAATTATCTTTATCACTTCAAACTAACAACATTCCGAGCTCTCGCGGAAAGAGAATATTTGTATTGTACATGACAGAATAAAGAAATTTAGTAGAAATGATCAATGCGCTGGGATACAAAACTATCACGATATCAGCACATAATTTTAACTTTGTTCCTGTCTTTTTATATAGAAGAAAATAGTAAAAGTGACTTTATTGTAAGAAATTAAGGAAGCTCTTGGAGTGAAATGAAAATTTTAATATATACAATAATTTATAATTAAGTTATATATTATGTTTACTTTAGAAACTAATATAGCATCAATAAAATATTAAACATTAAATTAACGAGCAATTATTTATTGTGACAATGTCACAACGCCAGGCTGCAATTTTTAATCATATTTTTAATTAATTTAATTTAAAACATATTCTCTCCACCTCAAAATAGTACTGTAGTTGTCGTGCTCCTGTACATCATACTTTTCCATAAACTTGTGCTGTTCATTAAAATAACGTCATTCAAGACAAAATATTTGAAATTAAATGACAACTTCTCGTTCGCGTTGCAAGTTCTTATATAGTTAGTCGTGGCCTTCCAAATGTTTCCAAATATGATCACGGCTTTCATCCATGTAACTCTTTTCTCTGGAATAAGAAAAGAGAGACGTAAATATTGGCGGGCGATAGTTGGAATTTATACGTCTACAATTTTTCCAGATTGCAGTCCAGCAATGAAATTAATTTTTAACAGGTTTGTGAGATAAACATTTAGAAATTTAACAAGTTTATTTTTGAAGAATCAACCAAATAACAAGTGCGAACCGAAAAATAAACAGAAAGATATATTTGGTTAGAGGTTAATAAAAGAGGAAACAATATGATATTATTTATCAATATAATAAGTATAAATTTTAGAAATAACGAAGCATGAAGAAATCTAATAAATTAATAAACAAATAAAAATATCAAGTTTCGAAAAATAATTCTCCCGATAGTTTTCACAATTTGCTTAGAATATGACTTTGTTAGTCATGTTAAAAAAATTAAATTCTTTTTAAAGTTAGAGAACTTATTAAAATTTTTTTCTCTAGTTTAAATTTTAGAACGTTTCAAAATTTTTCCTTCATATTAAAAATGTTATCTACAAATTTGACTAAATATCCAATAAATCCAATGAGCAAAAGATCATTTTACATCCTAAAATATGAAATTAACATTCAGTAACATAATAACTTTAAACTTTATAGATTTTTATATTTTTGTCAAAGTTAATTAATTATTTTTGATAAATAATTCAATATCTTGTCTTGTTAAATTCATTTTGAGTATATTATATATCATTAATAATTTTTCGCTGAAACTATGTTTAATCTAACAAATGTTTATAAAAATTTATATAAATTATTGATTTTGAAGAATGAAGAATTCGTTAAAGAACATTACTTTACCGATTTTTACTTTTGAGGTAAAGAAATATTACTTAAATTCAGATTTTTTAATTTAATGACGAAATTAATTTTATTTTTTTATAAATTTCTTCATTAATTTTTAAAAATAAATGAATTTCTGATATATATTTTTAATATAAGTTAAATATTATACGAGTTTTTCGAATTTTATCTGTGTTAATCACATTGTCGCTCTCTATAATACTTACATACGAGTAGGCAGATAATAAATAATGAGTATTTTTACTAATTTTATAAAAGATATTTTTGTTTTATTGAACAGTATCGTGGAGTTGTTTATTTAGATGAAACTAAAAAAAAGTTAATAAATGAAGGATTTATGTCAAAGATTTTTCTCGTTCTTGTCGAATATCTCGGATTCAAGTAAGATAGTCTATGTAAATCTCAGAAAATGAAATATCTTTTATCTAAAATATAACGAATTTCACTAATTTATAATAAATATTTTTATTACAGTTATGAAATTAAAACGATAGGTTGGAAAAATATTGAAAATTCTTTCAATAATAAAGTATGATACGTATAGTTTATTTGATGTTTTGAGTTTATACTTTTATTTTATATTTTTTCCTCTTTGTCTTTATTTTTTCCTTTAGACAATTGAAATTTTTTTTCCAATTTCTCAAAGTTTTCGTGATTATAAATTCATGGATTTTTCTGCTGTTACTAATGTAGACACAATGAGATTCGTTGTTGGAAAAGCAGCAGAACTATCAAAATTAACCGCCATAATTCGTCCATTTCCTCTTCAGGTAATTCTATATTTTAGATAAATTATTTTTATAATATTGAATATAATTTTAATTAATATTTTGACATTATAATACAAAATACAATGGATTCAAAATAAAATACTTCTCAATACAAATGATGGATAATATTTCTTGAAATTCATAAAATGTTTTTAGAAGAAATAATAGTTTTATAAATTGAACATATTTATGTTGTAAATCGAAAAAATCAACATAATTTCCTAATAAATTTTTAACTAAAATTTAAAACTTATAATACTGTATTGTTTTATGACAACAAAAGGCTTGTTCTTGTTTTTTCTAGAAAATCGAAATGTAATTTAGTAATTGAGATCCGATTTTCTTCATACACTGTCTTAAATTTAAATTATAAATTATACTGTCTATTCTGTTACTAATTTCTAATTTTATTATGCCATAAATGTTTTAAAACATCTGGAATAATTTTGGTCTCGAAACAATTATTTAAACATACTCACGTAGCTTCTTTCTCTCTCCTTTTTAATCCATTTTTTAAGATAGTGATAATTTTTTTATTATTGCTATATGAGCTGCCTTAACATATGAAATCATCGCTTCAAATTTTAATCTATCTCTTTCGAAACAAATTGAGTAATTTACTTTCAGAAAATGCATAAGTTTATAAAATATTTTAGTAATAAAAGTAACAAAACATTGTTTTATTCCTTGTGATTGTACAGTGCATGACGGATATGTGTAGACGTCTTCCTTTCTTCCAAGTATTTTTTCAATAACAGTGTGACAGTATTCAGAATTAATTTAAAAATTAATTGTAACAATTGAGAACATTTCCCTTTCGTGGATGATGGCGGTGAAAATGTATAGAGGAAAAGGTGGTATTATGGAACACTGCGAGAATTATGAAACCACTTTATTTCGAACTGATAATAAAGACGAACTGTAGCGGATTGTGGCTGAACTGAACTAAGCAGACATCCATAGCGAGGGGAAAACCCGTTTCACTTCAGTTAAATGGTTGTCCGTAATGAATGAGAATATTTGTGTTTTTCGAAATTCGAAAGTTTTGAATGTTAAGTGAATTTAATTATTATTAAAATATAAATCGTATATTTGTAGTTTCACTGGTGCATGTATTCCGTTTCAGAGACCTAGGGGTACATATTAATCTGTGTGATGTTCATGATTTTTTAAAAATTTGGTCTTGACAGACATAAGTTAATTGAAGATGGCGATTCCATTGGTGCTTTTAATGTGGAACCCAACTCCTCCGAACTCTCTATTTGCAAGCAGACATTCGTCCGGAGCAATTTGTGAAAAAGACACTAGGTGGAAAGCCAATTCTTTCTGAGAATATCGAAAAAGAGCTGCTGGAATATATGTTGTTAATGGAGGTCATATTTTTCTATTATAAAAGCATTTTTTCGATAAAATACATTGGAGTATTACCACCCGATTTTCTCTAAGCCTACTTTCTAACTTTTTGTACAAAAGCCTTCAATGACCATACTTATAGTTACACTAGCGAAAAATCCAATTAGGAACATTTAGTTTAATAGTTACCAGTACTTTTCGCACAAAAAATGCGGGTGTAGTTATGATACCTTGTTTACAATTCACTAAAATAAAAGTGGGGTTCCATAATACACCTTCTGTATATGGTTTAAGACACAATCCGTATTCTCTTTCATTGTATTATTCATTTCCGTAGGTATTATGAAATGTTATCATTAGATATTTAGGCGACACAACGAGTTTGTTGTGATTTATATTATATATCAACCTGAGAAAGGTAGCAAATCTGAAGCAATGTTCGTTATTAAAATTTATTCTAATGCGTGAAAATCAGTGATTTATTTTCTGTAAAGAAATAATGTGAAAAAAACTATACGTGAAGTACTACTATGATGTGACAGCTTATTTCAAATCTAAAAGAACGAAAACAATAAAAACTTTATACATAATAATAATATTTTTAAATATCTAAATTCTGATTTCTCTAATAATTACAAACTTTTTTGTTATTTATTTACAGATGTGGTTCATAATGGCTTTTACATTTATCATCTGTGTGATTTTATTCACAATAATATTTCGAAAAAATGAAAAATTACTAAACAGAAAACATCCAAAAGCATACGATATAGTTTGGGCATTATTTGGATCATTTTGTAATCAAGGTTGTATAAAAATAAATATTATTAAATTAATTAATTAATTAAAGATTCAAAAGAAACAAATAAAACCTAATATTAATGTATCATTGTATTAACGTTATGGTTGTATTTATGGTAATATTGTATTAATGTTATGGTTGTATTTATGTTAATATTAATGCATTAATAACAGGAAATGAATTATTTTCACCTTCCGGCCACAGTTGCAGACTGATTGTCTCGGGATGGATGCTTGCAATATTTATTATTACAGCTAGTTATAGCGGTTCATTAATGTCTTTCATCACATTTCCTGGTCATGAAAATGTGCCCAGAACGTTTATTGAATTAGCAAAAGCTGCTGAAAATGGAGAATATACTATTAACACTCATTCAAATGTAAAAGAAATCATTAATGTAAGTATTTTATGCATATACTGCATTTAATTTGAAAAAAAAACAATAATTTTATAACTCGAATTGAAGAGAAATACGTTGTTGCACAGTTGTTTTAGTTCATCAGCTATGTACATAATTTTTTATGCCATTTAATGTTTTAGGTAATTTTTATAATTTTTTACAACTATTTACTAATTAAGCAATCTTCTATTCTGCTTATTTTTACCTGAAATATTTTATGAGTAGAAATTTTAACTACAGCGCAGGAAACGAAGCGAGCAAGTTTCCTTGGCAGCGTTTCAAATGGAAAAATCACCGAACGACGTTTTTCGAATTAATGAATCGTCTGATTTAAACGAAATTTTGAAAATAACAGAACAAGTGAACCGGGTGTCGTGACAGAGCCAAAATTCTAACATGTTTCCTTCAACGGAAAATATCGGGGTGAAATATCATTCCCATTATAAGTTAATGGGAAAAGTTTGTTCTTCTGTAATCTCACTGTCTTGATTAAATATTCAGGACTTGTTTTACACTAATGATAAGGATTTTAAATTGTTAGTTATTAAAATGAAACTTTGAGAAACAAATTAAATAAACAAAATAACATTAAAGTATATAAATAGAAAAGTAGTATAGAACCAGAAAATAAGACTCTGAATGATAATAAATTACAATTAATTAAAGCTGATAAAACTAGACAAACATTAATAATGAATATTGAAATTTTTAATTCGATAGTAGACAGGGGTGACGAAACTACGGCACGCGAACCCAAAGTGGCACGTATGGAGAAATCATCCGGCACCTAATATAAACGATTTCGATTTATTATATGTTTTTCGATCATCTTTTTGGTTTATCACACAATCATCCTTTTTCAATCAGCTTTTTTACATATATTCTAATTAAAGCGTATTTGTTTAATTTATCTAAATATCGTTATTATAAGTCTAAAACTTTGGCACGCATAAACATCTTAATGCTAAGTATGCTTATTATATGGCATACGGGCGGAAAAAGGTTTACCACCTCTGGCCTAGTGCTTAAACATATTTTCCCAAAAATTTGACATTTTGAATAAAATAACATCCTGATAATAGACGACATATTAAATAATAATATACACGAAAAACTTAATTTTAAAAATTATAAGAAACGCCGATTACTAAATTATCATTAATGTAATATTCAATGGTTGTCGTTAATTCAATACTCAATAGATGATATTATAGTCATCTGTGAGTATACGCAAATACTATAGTGTAGTGTATCGTGGTACTTGCTTCACGATATTGCTGGAATATCAATAAAGTTTGTGATATATACACGTATTAAATTATGTTATAATTTTAAAACTGTTTATGAAGAGTTTAATTCAGCATATCCTAATGAGCATGTAATATGATGATTACATCGTCATCATATTACATGCGTTACATCATTTTTTTTGAATTTAAATGTTATCCAGATCTGTAATAATCGAATACTTCGCATACGTAGTGAATAAAATTACATGGGTCTATTGTATAATTCTTGTGGGTTTTAATATTTTATGCTTATATTGCTAACTCTATTACTGAAAAATATCGTAAGATTTATGTTATGCACGTTAATTTTATTATAATCACATAATAATATTCACGTTTTTATCAATAATTTAATGGCGTATTAATTTTATTATACTAACTAGTAAAATTAATTGCAGAATTCGTTTGAAAGCACAGGTATAGCTTTGAAGAAATTAATCAAATCCAATAAGTTGACACAAGGGAATTTCGACGGAAAATTTGCTATTAGAATGATGAAAGAAAAAGTTGCTTTTATAACATATGAAGTTGTCATGAAATTATTTCTTCCGCCTTTCGGAACGGAAAATTTTCTGATATCTACAGATCAATTATTTTCTACAAATTATGGAATTGGTATAGCCAAAAAGTTTCCATACAAGAATGATATAGACAAAATGTAAGTTAACATAAATATATTATATAGTGTTTAGCTTCAAGTTTATGTTTAACGCATATATTGTTTTAAATCAATTTTAGAATTTTGCACTTATTTGAAAGTGGAATTATAATCAAGTACGAAAATGATGAATTCAGAAAATTAAGCAAAAATCGTGCATCAAGTTCAGAAAACGAAAGTGAAAATATTTTGAATATAAATGATTTAGCTGGACCGTTTTTAATTTTACTGGTTGGATATATTTTATCATTCATCACTTTTATTATTGAATACTTCACAGTTAAAGTACATCGATAGTTTTGTAAATTAATCTAATATTTCTCGTATAGTAGGTTGAAAATTTTGTGTTCTTGCAATGCAGATATGTAAGCTAAATTTAAAATTAATACTGAAATATGGAAATTTAGGTAACATTTTTTGCCGAACTTATTATTTAAGACAACGCTTGTTTCTATAGGTATTTTTCTGCAATTATATTATACTAAACTTTTAAATGTAACATAATTATCTACAATGTAAAATTTTCTGAAAAATAATAGATTTAAATTGAGAGTGTAAAATGTGAATTTTAATTAGAGAATATGTGGATTAAAGAAGTGCATTAAAGAAGTGGGTCAACGTTCTTAACAATTCTTGGATAGAACATGAATAATGTACCTCGGGTTGCCGAAAGTTTTTCCAACTAAACCCCTGTTTTAGTAAACCGTATTTCAACAGAAAGATTAATGAGAAGAGAATCTCATCATATGCCACTTCTAACACATTCTTTTACAAATCATATACTTGTAAATCCATTGAAAAATCATAAATTCGAGCTGAAGCAAAACAAGTAAAATAGGTATTTTATTAGGGTTTTGATAGAATAATAAATTATGAGTTAACATTATTAGTGATATTTACAAATAATGGATATCACAAAAAATAATATTTATTGTAAAATACCAAGTTGAAATTTAAATTTAAATACCTTTAGCAACATCTCCGTGAATTGCAAGACAAACACAAAAATCTAAACATATCACAGAATCCATTTTTTAAACTAGAATTGTAGTCTTCAGTTCAAAACAAAAATATTTAAATATACAAAGCATTTCACAATTATAGGCCTATACATAATATACATTCCAAAACTTTAAAATTAAAGTAATTTCATTAACTATATCTGATAACCAATGCAAAACATTTATATATAAAAGTTTACACAACGGCATAAAATTAGTAAATGATATTACCATCATGTTTCCCAGAGAGAAGTATACGAGGGAGCAATTGTTCCTTCCTGACTTTTCTCGAATTGTTTTATTTTTTTTTCTTTTGTTTATTTGAACAAAAATTTTACACCATAAGTATTTCTGTAAGAATATGTCTAAAACTAGGTGCACTGAAGTAACTGCAATGCTCATGACAAGATAGTCTCTTTAAACCATATACAAGTGCCGTATTATTTAAAAGTTTTTAAGCATTTTCGGGAAGTTGAACACTCGTTTAATATTTACTCTCATCAAAGTATATTAAGATAACCAGAAACAAATTGGTTTCAGGAATATTATTGTAGTGAATTAATTATTAATTGTTCATTAATTGATCTAGTCCAATATCGTTTATCTCCCCAGCGAGAACTTTTTAAAGAATACTTGTTTCCTATGATAATTAACTTTTCTCAGTTATTGGTTCAAATAATAATAATGAATTTAAATCGAAACGAACAACGTATAACATCAGATAACACACATTAAAAACTACACCGTAATTTACCATATTTACAGCATATAAGATTTATGGGCATATAAGGACACCTACAATTTCAGCATAGAATATTTACGGAAAAGTATTTAATAATTACAATATTTATTGTACAAAAAAAGTACAACTTTTATATACGATAGATGTAACTTTTTCAATTGCAAATTAAGCAGCATATATTTATTACTGGTAATACGAAAGAAATGTTTTCAGATTCGAAAAGGAAAACAGAAATATTTGAACTTCAACTCTTACAGAAAATTTTCATTAAATTCATTAAAAATGCTCTACACGTCGAATTATAACTCATTTTGAATGCATTGTATAGTACATGAGATTCACAATAGTGATATTGAAATTTCTAGCTTTCCCAATTTTCATAAAAGTGATCGAAGCGAATACAATCGTACTGTAGCTCAAGGCGCACTGAAATTTGGCTGGGAATTGAAACCAGTGACACAGCATGGTTTGTAACTAAATTTAAAACAAAAGCTGGCTGGTCTATTTAATGAAATATAATTACCCGATTTCATTTTGACCTTACTGAAAGAACATTTGCCAAAGCCCCTTAAAACGAGGCGAGTTTAAATACAACTGAAATAAGCTTTAAGATATGATTTCATTGAAATACAACTATATCTGGTAGTCGAATTCGACTATGTTGTGTTAGCTGTCTAATGAAGTTTTGAGTAGAAAAGTTCTGTAGACATCGACCGGCAGTGAGCGTAATGTAGACTTAGCGGGGTTGTATTTAATGTGTACAGACTCGGGTGATGCATTTTATAATGCTACACAACAATTTCTTCCCTGAGTATCTAAGAGGTATTTTTATTCATTAAATTCATTAATCTATTCTTGGTTGCATCGATGACTATGTTTGGTGGCTTGAAAAGCAATGTTGCTACACGAGGACCAATATTACCACTATAACCATCTTGTAAAAGTAACTGTAACCATCTTGTAAAAGTTGCTTTCCATTGACATTAAAGAAGTACTCGTGTATTGTGTTTAAATGCTTGTTTTGATTGAACAATTGTTTTGACAATTTTGCGTTGTCCAGCAGTTTCAAAAGATCTATTTTCATGTAACTTGTAAAAGAATCCACACTGATCAGCTTTGAAACCCAGTCAAGTGTATATATCAAGTAGTCTACATAATTTCTGATTTTCCCGGAAAATCATCTGCTAGTGACTGATGCTGGTCGGTACCAGCAAATGCCGTAAACTGCTAATTATTTTGTCTTTTAAAATTTTGTATCCATTGGTGTCAATTTGAGAATTTAAATTGTGAAACCAAACTAGGAAAAGTTTTTCATGCCCATATCTGTATCACCATGAATAGTAAAACCAGCAGTTTCGATTTCCTTAAAATTAGTTATTATCATTTCATTTAGTTTTTCATCATGGTTCCGCAATTTCTTTCTGTGTTCATGATGTGATGACATTTCACAAAGTCATTAGAATCATAATGTTTTGTTCTTGTGATTGTGTATATTCTGTAATGTTTGTCTTGATCCATCTCTCCAAGCAAAGTCAACCACTTTAGGTTTGCTTTCGTCAACAACTTTCTGTTTGTTAAAAAACATGCTCACTTTATACAATAGACTTCTGCTTAATAAACTACACATTGTCATGCTAACTTAAATTTATCTAACAAATGAGGTAATAAATAACATTCTGCATTTAAAACCTTATGGAGTCAAGCTGATCTTACACTGCAAATAAAATCTTTTGAATTATAAATGATATTACAATTTCCTAGATTAATAAATTTCTTTTTATTGTATTCCAGATTATTACTGGGGTTGAATAATTTACCTTGAAAATGATTTATCTGAAAATACAATTTTAGAAAAATTTAAAGATTAGTAAGAATGTTCAATACTGCAAAGAAAATTAACCAATATCTTGACCACAAAAGATAATTGCTAATAGTTTTATGTCGAATAATGATTTTAAACTAAAAATCAGTGTTTAAAAGGTTCGTCTTTACTTGTACATTGGGTGATCGGTTAACGAACATAATCCGTTCCAAAACTTTGTTCACTATCATAATTGTTCTTTAACCGATTTTCGATTTACCATAGGTTTTTATGGGAATTTGATTAATTCGTTCTGAAGACTCCCCCCAAGTAAAAAATATACTTTCTTACTACATTTTTATTAGCCATGTTTTTTCCGTTTTTAGGGATTAAAAAATCTGTCTAATGTCGATTGCTTTTCTCTCTTTTTTAGGATTTTTCAGAAGTAATTAACAGCATTGTAATTTTAGAGATCCCTAAGCCTATTAACCTCAACCTAGTTTGGATGCCATTCTAAGACCGTCGTTCTGACATCCTCCCACCTCTTCAAAAATCTTTAATAGCACATATCGGCATTAATCTTTTTTTCAGAAGAAAACATATTTTGCCGAGTTTCTTTGTGTTTTTCATTCAAGTGTTCTTGGCGTTCTTCTGTCGTCAGATCAGTTTCTGGTTCCATTATGAGCTCTTCAATGTTCTTTATTTCTCAGATGTAATTTTTGTTATTACTTTAGCTGCTTGAGTCTTCATGATAATACAGTACAATACCTACTGTAGACCTGTTAAAGCCATACTGCCCAGCAACATCAGACATCTTCTACATTTACTATTATACTTTCAGTTTTTGAAAACAAAAACAGACGCAAAACTTAACGAATGCCCGCCTGACAGTATCGCGGATAATATAAAAGAATTGCTTCTGTCAGAAAAATAAAAGGCTGAAATTACAATGGAGAGTTTCTAAGTTCAGTATATACCGGGTTGAGCGTCAATGTCGACGTCTCCCGCGCACCGAAAAGTTTCGAATTGTTGTCTGAAGACAAGGGAAGACCAATCGGTATTCATTATTTTACGCCGCTTCTTCTCTTTGTTCTCTGAAGTGTTTGTTGTCCGAACATAAAAATTTTTCGTGAAAGTGTTTGTTATCCGATTTGTTCGTTAACCGATCATTCACTGTATTACAAATTACAGATAGTTTTATTACTTGTAAAACTGGGTAAACAAAGTAGTTTTATCAAAAACTGGTTTACCTAGAATATATGATACTCGTCAGTTTGGTTGTGTAAACGGTGTTTTATAGATACGTATAGAAATACGGCTTATATGAGTTTTTCATTACTAATATTTTTACTATCGACGACTAATGCATTCCCATTAATTGTATTCCAGACTATTACTGGGGTTGAATAATTTAGTTTGAAAATGATTTACCTAAAAATACAATATTTAAAAAAATGTAAAAATTAGTAAGAATGTAAAACGATCCTTAACGGTCCAAATTCGGCAAAGTTACAGGAAAACTGTAGAGATGAGTTTAGTTAATAACGTATAGATTCCCTGCTAACATTATGATTAAAAAGTTTATTCTAGAAAATGGACGAGAGTATCTTGCCATTTTACTCTATTCAGATGCGGTTACGAATGACTCATATCGGATTATAAAAACACTTTATAACTTTGAATGTACAGTAAATAGATATTTTAACTTCAAAACCTTCAACTATTATGAATAGTCCAATCAACACTAATTCTGTATTCTATTCATTGCAATACCAATAAATGTAACTTACAATCCAATCAACTCATCCTTTGCTATGCTGAAATCAACTTGAATTAGAAAATGAATACATTTGTAACTTTGAATTATTTTATCTGTTAAGAAATATAATTTTGAAATAAAATTTAATACTGTATATCTATAATATGCTTCACTAAACAGTCTTATTGTTAGTAACAATTTCTATTGAATTTTCACTGATATTCATACTTGATATTCATATCGTATTTTTATCTATAAAATAATTAATAATATTTTTAAAATTATAATATGTGATATTAATTATTTTTATTTTATGTATGAATTTGTTGATTTTATGATGATTTGTTAAATATAATGAGAGAAAATTGTTTAATGCTTTTGTAAATTGATGTTCTTTATCTTAGAAGATACACATTTATGAGTATGCCTATTGTAATTTCTATACTTATACTAATTAGTACTAAATAAAAGTTATAAAAATCATTTTTACTGTTATATGCATTTGATAGTATTTAAAACAGTTACTATGTACATTTAATAATGTATGTGAATTTCCGGGGCTCCAGTTGACTCCGTCGCATGGTTTTGATGGAAGTTTTTTATTTTAAAGATCAGTTGAATCTTTCAAAATCAGGACTCCTGTCACCACCTAGACCACGGGCAAGAACGCGAATGCGATTTTTATAACTGATTTTCGGAATTTATACGAGGTAACGTTTGAGAATACGGACGAGGGTCCAGGCCCTCTAATCGTCAGATCTGTTAGACCTGCTCACCTTGTCACTGGATGGCTTTATTTTTAATCAAAACCCGAGTGGTAAGATTCTGTGTGGGTTGTGCATAAGTAATGAATACCAGACTACGAAGGTTATATAATATAAAATCAACAATTTAATTATAGAAGAACAAAATAACAAATACAAATAATAGAACAACAAAACATAAAACCTATGTCTAACTTAAGACTAGGGAGGTTCTTCTTATGAAGAAGATGATAATTTGATTAGAATTAACAATAATACTAACAAATAATAAAAATACAGATGTAGAATATGGAAAATACAGGATTTATATCCTATTGCGAGACTAGGATCTATCTGTTCAACCGAGAGAGAGAGTTTTACAATCATCATATTACCTCGTTGTTCATGTTGAAGATAGCTTGTGGTTCTCTTCCTGGGGAGATGGAGTTGAGAGGACAGGATCAGTCGTTGGACTAGGAGCACTTTCTATGGCATGTTCGACTTCTATTGAACTGCCCCTGTATGGCTAATTGGGAACGAACTGCCCCGAGTATCTGAAAACCTGCCTTTTTATCCCCATTTTCTGCACCATCATGATTATCCGAAATGATGTGTCATTAGACCAGATGGGGTGCAAAATTCTAAGATACGAGGCGTGGAGAAAGGAAGCAAAACATCCTCGTTTCTGATTAAATGTTACGTGACACAGCAGTTTCGCAGGATGTAAAAGTTTTATAACCTTTTTAGGTTATGTTAACTTTATTCTAAACTTTTTTTTATCCTTTTTAAGCATTTTCAGATATTTCTAAGTGAAATTAAAGTAAATTATTTAATTAAGTTTTCTTAGGGTAAAAATTTATATAACTCAAATTTTTAGAGTCCCTTCTGGATTATCAAAAACGCATATGACCGACAACGGAATTAGACTAAAAGTTTATCAAAGGTACTCGATATCTGAATAATATTAAACTTTATTAACACTAAACAAAAATTTACAAATCGAAATGGACATTAATGCTAATGAACGAACTATATATCAAAATCAGTGACAATAAAATTACGTTTAGTATATTTGAGAAAGACTAAGATAATTCCTTGAATGTACTTTTTAACTAATAAGAAAGATCAATATTAAAATTTATACCTCTTATATTTCTTTAAAAGTTATTTTCATTAGCAATATTTCTTATCATTTTTGATCGTCTAATGTTGATGTTAGAGGATGGAAAACAACTAGGAAAAAAGTGTTCATACTTCAGCCTTATCAACTGGTTTTCCGTGCGTCTTCTATCATGTTGGGCCCTATCTATTTCATTTTAATTGTCCTATCACCGAGGACAACTAGGGTCACATGAAGAAAGAAGCAACAAACAAGGATATTTCACGTAGAATTGATATCAAAGCTAATATTTCTCCTCAGAAATGACAAGAAATTCCTTCAAAAAACGAAAGGACGTTCCGCCTTGATTAACAACTGAAAAAATGGTCTTTTGGTAAATTATTCAATTCTACATCAATTTAGACAAAAATTATCGGCCCTAGATTTTCAGATGTATCCAAGAGTGAATGGCTGGTTAAAACGTCTCCTTAATGTTCAGGAAGTCTCGACAACGAATCTTGAAAAGAAACCCTCTAGGAATTTTCTATGTGAAGTGTATGTCATTCAGCCTCTCATCATCTTGTCTCTCCATTTTAGAAGTCCCACCAGTGGCCATGTACACAAAACTACTAAACACTGTAGATTGTCGTGAGATTGCCCTTTGTCATGGTCTAGACACTTGGAGGTTTTTGCATTTTCTTTATTTTCATGTTAATAATACCTAAAAAGTTCTGGTAAATTTTTCATAAAAGATCTCCGTAAAGGCATTCTCTGTCCGGAGATCGTTCGCTTGTCGCGTTGGCATATACATATAAACTCTCCATTTTAGGCCTGCTGAACTAAAGTTAAAAATGAAAATGTACGCCCAAGGGCAGAAACTGCAAAAGAGCATATTACATCATTAAAGTTAAATTTTGGCTGACAGTATTTACATTAAAATATATATAAATAAAATTTACCGAAGCTACAAAATTGTATTCGTCTTCTGTCGTTACAAACACCACTGATTTCCAAAAACAATTTACAGTTAAAGACACGACTTTTCTTTTGAGAATACACCTCCTCAATAAAATGCAAAATGAATAAAATCCTCCTCTGACAATTATGCCAGGATATTACTTCTTATGTTAATTAAAGACAATGTTTTACAGCATGTTTTCCAAATGTGCTTTGCTGGAACTTCTGCATTTTAACTTTATTCGCTTTCGAACGTCAAATTTTTTGGAATTCGAAGAATGGATATATCAATGCATGCATACAGTAGACCCCTTATAACACGGGTTCATATAATACGAATTCGTATAACTCGGCGAAAATTATTGCGACCGTATTCCTATAAACACGCTAAAAGAGACTCGTATAATACGGTAAAACGTCATCGCCGACTCGTGTCGCGACAGAATTGGTTGAATCTAGACCAATAGCGGATATTGCACAAACCGTTGAGTTTAAACGAGCAGCAGACCTACTAAAAACCATTTATTATTTAACGGCCATAAAAATTATATTTATATTAATGATGTCTCCGAACTTCAGCAAATTTTTCGCAGAAAAATAATTTATCAGAGAACACGCGCTTTGCCGTTCGATGCGCCGCTCCGCGACGGAAACAAGCTTAAGCAATGGTGTCGTCGAACGGTGTGCACTCGGTAAGTAATCCTACAATTGTTTGTTTATAGCATAGTTTATATGGATTATTCCCAAAAAATTATACGTGATTTGGAAATGTTGAGTTAAATTAGTCTAGAATCGAGTAATTTTATAAAAGAAAACCTTTCAAACAGCCGTAGTCCCTAAACTGCACACGTGCCGGTCTGTGATTGGCTCATATATTTAAGTGACTCGTAAAACACAGAATTCATATAAAACGGAACATATCTACCCTGTTATAGGGGGTCTACTCTATTTAAATGTTCAGATTGATACATTATCTGTGTCGTATGTCAATAATTTTAAAACAAAATTACGTCAGTTTACCTTCTAAACACCCCTTACCATAAACGGCTAATCTGTATAAATTACTTTCGTATATAAAATAGTTAGTGGTAGTTGAAAAGCAATAATCCAAACCAAAACAATTGAGATATAAACAATTGCGCCATGTAAAATGTTACAACAACTTTTATAAAGGGGAAAATCTCTTATTAGTTTTTCTTTGATGAAGATAAGTTGGGCGGGCGGTACGAAACGGTACACACAAAAATTTCCGTGGTTTTCATTCTGTTTTGTGTTTATTAGTTATTACTGGTTATTATTTATTACTGGTTTATTAGTTATTACTGGAGTCGACTGATAGTTGATTCTTCAATTTTGCTTAGATGGTTTCTCTTTTACAAGTGTGTAGACCTAGCAGAAACTTGTCGATTTTTTATTTAAATTCAAGTTATTAGAGAGGTTGAGGCGCACGTTTTCAACGTGTAAACGTGTACGTGTGACGTTCGGCGCCGCTTTCCCGTAAGCCTAAAAGTGTGACGATGGTGTCGAGAGTGATTCCACCGACTATCCAAACACCATTGTGAAACTTTTAGGCTTACGGGAAAGAGGCGCCGAACGTCACACGTACACGTTTACACGTTTAAAACGTGCGCATCAACCTCTCTATTATGATCTCCGCTTGTACTCGTAGAATTAGTTTTTATCTTTTGTTTTGGTTGATGTAAACTAGTATCTTCAATAAATTAGACTAAGTATTTTCCTTGGGGCATTAGTAGCTTAATAAATCAGAGTTTTCTTAGGTTAGGTTAGATACAGTTTTCTGTGTTTAGTAAGAAAGTTAAATGTAAGTTATTTCCTGTTAGTTTTCGTCTTAAATGCTCATTTCCTTATTGAGTTATCGGCTACTTCCTGTTTGGATAGCAGCATTGCATTAGTTTCGTATCCACACTGCAGTATTTTTAGTTTCTGCTATTTTTCGCTTTTTTGCTCATTGTTTTTGAGGTTTTTATGTTATATTAGGGGAGACCGGGGCAAGATCGGCATGTTAAGCTTTACTTAAATTTTGTGTAATAAATACCGCTGTAAACTGAAAAAAAAGCTTTGCATATTGTCTATTGGAATGTTACCTTACTATAGAACTGGTTAAAATCAGTTTGGAAATAAAAATAATTAAAATAATTACAACTTTACAAGAAGAGAGAAATTGACGAAGTTGCCCCGGGTATAGGGGCAAGATCGGCAACTTCTCTCTTTTTGTAAAGTTGTAATTATTTTAATTATTTTTATTAAAGTTGCCCCTGGTATAGGGGCAACAGTAATGGGGCAAGATAGGCACGTATATAAAATTATGTTATTAACAATGTATAAGTTGGAATTCACTATTAAAACAAAGAAATACAAATCCAACACCCATTTAATATTATTACAACGAAATGCAAGTTCAAAGACATATATACATGAATAACAAATGCAAACATGTTTTCATTTATCATCTGTTTGATTTTTATCCTTTGCTTCTAATGTGGCTTTATGTTGCCGATCTTACCCCGCTAGTCATGATTTCGAAACATTAAGTACAACCCTGAGAACAGAATGCCAAGCCACGATCTGGCCACGTGAATAAGTTGAAGTTACATCCTTCTAACAGGAAAAGTAACTTTCGTTATCATGGAATTATAACAAAACCTGCCAATTCAATATAAATGGAAAAAAAATATTATATGGAATTGAACGAAAATGAAAATTTGCTTGATAATTCAACTACGCTTGTTGGAGAACAATAAAAACACTACACTCAACAAGCCACCAATAAAACTCAACTGCCTAACCTATAACCAAAGTCTCCTTTTAATTTGTTTTTAAAAAAAAGCGCTTGACAAACTTGCCCCGCATGCCGAAGTTGCCCCGGTCTCCCCTAAGTTAGTTTAGTAGTCTTTAGTTAGCAAGGTATAACCTAGTTGGTTAGATCTTGATGTCCACTTCTTGTACTGGTTGTCTGGGGCTGAGGAATTCGGTGTAGATGACTAATTAGCTAGCATTAAATTATAGGAGTTTCTGCCCATAATTTTGGCTAACTGTGGAAAAGATGGAAGCACTGCTATATGCAAGGTATACAGTTCTAAAATTCCTGAAGCTGCCAACAGTCTTATTTTAGCTGACAAAACTGTCTGTTTTTCTCTAGCTGCTCTGATAACGATCTGGATACTCGATACTCGACAACGCAAGGCAGAAATCTTTCAAAGACGGTCAGAAAATTGAAAAGGAAGTTTATGAGTGATTTGGCTCAATGATTGACACGAAAATAAACAACTAGTCGACACTACAAAAAACAATTTTCCAACCAGTCTGCCAACTGCCACCAAAAAAACAACCCAGTACAGTGCTGGTACACGTGCTGCTGTGGTTTACTCCGAGGAAAACATTAGCTTTTCACGAACTGTAATTACACTGGCACTCATGGAAAACATTAAAACAAATTTCTTAGGAATATTGAATAAATTTCTGCGATTTGTTAGGAACAACAGAGTTTGCATACAATTAAATGCAAAGGGTTACGCGACAAAATGATGGCTGCAATTATTAAGGTTTCTACAATATATTAGGTATTCTGCAGCCACACAACCGAAGCTTATTTTAATAAATAATCGAGCGACGCTGTCACAAGAACACAGCAAACAACATAACACATTCTTCAGGAATTTATGGAAAGTTGCTGTATTCGTAACATTGAGTTCATGTACGATAAATATTTTAAAATTTGTAAAGATGGGAGATGGGATAAATGAAAAACATTTTATCATATTTGTGATGATAAAAATGAAAAATAAGTAGCTTAAATCCAAATGCTAGGAATATGATAAGAAGTTGAAGTAAATAGAAATTGATACTCATATTAATACTAATAACACACACACACACACACACACATATATATAAGCATACTCAGTTCATGATTCAATAAAATATGGTTCCTGGACACCTACAATTGTGGTGGGAAACAATTCAATCAAATATTCTAATATGAAAGCTGAAAAATGAAAAATCATTTCTAGCTTCGAAAGGTAGCTGCCAAACATACAGTAAATATGAAATGTATAATTCATTAATTAGAAAAGACAATGGCCGGATGGCCGCGCGGTCAGGGTGGCAACCTACTGCTCTTGGAGTACCCGGAATCGAATCCGGACGGGTCGAGGAATAACCAGTGATTTTTTGGGGGTGGTCCGTTCGGATATGTTGGGCCCCGTCCCTCACCACCCAGTCGCCCCATTGTGGGCCTGGCCGAACCCATAAGAGGCCCTCTTAGTGCTGACACGGCAGAAAGAGTAAAAAAAATTAGAAAAGACAGAACTTTATCAAATGTACGGTACATCACGGGATACGATAGTTTGTTTTACAAATGCGCAATACTGGTTTCGATATCGAAAGAATAATCAAGTGGAAAATTTTTTTAATTATTATTCTGGACAAGTTTAGATCATCTAATTAAAAGCCAGATAAACTGTCAACTTAACTGAGAGTTTGTTAGAGTCAATCGTGAGAAGTTTATGGAATCTTTCGCTTATTTTACCTATTATTTATTGTTTCGAGCAATCACGCATTCATATATGACAGTTTTTGGCTTATCTGGGAGAATCGTCATATGATTTCCAAGTTGTTAAGATTTGTGTTGGTATGATTTCCTTCTCACCCCCATTTTCAAAATTGTAAAGTTATACTTGAACGAGAATTGGGTCTCGAGAACCTAAGTAGGATTTCGTACAATAATATGAAAAAGAATTAAATATTTATTAGAAAAAAATATTATAAATTAGACGTAAATAAAAAAAAGCAAAAGTAAAACAAATAATATGACGAAAACATTTTTTTCTTACACATTCCCATAATAACGTTTGGCTAAGCCTATATGTGACAATAAATAATTTTGAGAACAAAATTCAATAAAATATCTTTGAAGTTTATATTGTAATCTGTAACAAAGCGCTAAAAATATAATTTATTATTCATATTTAAATTAGTTATGAAAAGTTTTTATTTAATGTAGAGCCTAATTGAGCTCGTTCAAGTTTTTTTACTCTTTTGTCTACGTTTTTATTTACCTGCTCACATTCTGTTTTTCTAATGTATTCTTCCAAGGCTTTGTTAATAAAAAAGGTAAATAAAAACATTGTCACAAACGTAGATAAAAGAATATAAAAACTTAAACGGCTCCATTACTCTCCGCATTAACTTTTCTTAAACGATATCATAACCCGAACCCAGCAATTCCAAGAATATTTGCCTTTGCAAAAATACATAAGGGAGGCAAAGAGGTCAGACCCGTGGTGGAGAAATGTATTTTGGCTCACATACATTTTGGAAAAACGTTTACATGGTTTTATTTCAGATCAATTTAACAGTGATCTTGTTGCATATACCCGACCAATGTCGTTAAAGAGTTACAAGAGTTAAGTTTAATGGATGAAGAGGTTGTGTCCGTTATGGATTTTGAAAGCCTGCATCCATCGGTAAAGATAGAATCCTGTTACGAACCTTTAATCGAATTTATGCTCCGCATAAAACCGTTGTGCGTTTGTGAATGATTTGAAGGAATTAGCCAGGTTGATATGAGTCCTTCTTCAGCTATGATAAGCAGTATATAGACAGATGAAACGCGTACCTATGGGAAACCTAATGTCAGGGTTGTTATGCGAACTGGTTTTACACAGTTTAGAAAAGCACGTTGTTAATAGCTTGAAAAAGGATATTGTATTTTACAAAGGATATGTGGACGATGTGTGCGTTATCTGGAGAAAGGGCGAAAGAATACACGAGTTCCTACATGCTGTTAACAGCACCAACAATGATGGTTTGAAACTGAAACTAGAGCAGAAGAGTCACGAACGAATACATTTTCTGGATATTGACATACAATTAAAAGGAGATTGCATAACAAGGAGCATTTACATAAAACCTACGCACAGTCCTCTCTACATACCAGCTAACACGAATGATCCATATGGGTATAAAATGTCAGCATTTCGTGCACTCATTAGAAGAGCGTTTACTTATTGCTCTAATGTATTAGACAGGATTAAAGAGATTGACAGAATCGAGGAAGTAGCTTCAAAATTGGGTTACCGCAAAAGTACAATTGAAGGGCTAATTAAAAGTTATGAAAGAGGCGAGAGGTTAAGGACCGGAACAGATCAATTTAAGATCACCAAATTCACATATAATAAACACTTCAGAAACATCATGAAGCAAGTTTCAGACAAAAGACACTCCAAAATTGTTTACAAAAAAGGTCCTAATTTGTATAGTATTCTCAGAAACGACAAGGATAGGCTTAAGAAAGAAGAAACTGCAAGCGTGTATAAAATTCCCTTTAAAAACCAACACCTAGGAATTATGAAGGACTATATTGGAGTCACTAGACGGAATTTGGCTAGTATGCTTAAAGAATACAGATATGACATTAGTAAGGGACACTGTACCACGGTTTTGTCAAGTATGGCACAAGCGGAGGTTTCATTAGTAAAATGGAATGAAGCATCTATTCTAAAAACTGTGCGGTTCCAATTGTTGGCTTTGCAACATGAAAAGATTGAAATTTATAAGAGTAAACTAAGGGACGGCTGTATCAATGTAAGGGATGCTGGTGGTTTAGCTTCGGCATGGAAGTTCTTTGTAAAAGAAAAGTTAAAAAACAAAAATTCTTAGTCCCTATCTGTCCTTTATAATGTAATGCTTTTTGATATCTATATATATAATCGAGACGAGATGATAATAATAATAATCAGCACAGAGCCCAAACGGTTAGGAGTTGAAAATTGAAATTTGGTACACAGATAGGGTACGTCACGAAAACACACACTAAGAAGGGATTTTTCGAAATTCCTCCCCACGGGGGAGAGGGACAGGATTAAGGCTTAACACTTCCATCAACAATGGAAGTGCTAAGTAACAATGGAAGTGCTAAGTAACAATNCTTTTTTTTATCCTTTTTAAGCATTTTCAGATATTTCTAAGTGAAATTAAAGTAAATTATTTAATTAAGTTTTCTTAGGGTAAAAATTTATATAACTCAAATTTTTAGAGTCCCTTCTGGATTATCAAAAACGCATATGACCGACAACGGAATTAGACTAAAAGTTTATCAAAGGTACTCGATATCTGAATAATATTAAACTTTATTAACACTAAACAAAAATTTACAAATCGAAATGAACATTAATGCTAATGAACGAACTATATATCAAAATCAGTGACAATAAAATTACGTTTAGTATATTTGAGAAAGACTAAGATAATTCCTTGAATGTACTTTTTAACTAATAAGAAAGATCAATATTAAAATTTATACCTCTTATATTTCTTTAAAAGTTATTTTCATTAGCAATATTTCTTATCTTTTTTGATCGTCTAATGTTGATGTTAGAGGATGGAAAACAACTAGGAAAAAAAGTGTTCATACTTCAGCCTTATCAACTGGTTTTCCGTGCGTCTTCTATCATGTTGGGCCCTATCTATTTCATTTTAATTGTCCTATCACCGAGGACAACTAGGGTCACATGAAGAAAGAAGCAACAAACAAGGATATTTCACGTAGAATTGATATCAAAGCTAATATTTCTCCTCAGAAATGACAAGAAATTCCTTCAAAAAACGAAAGGACGTTCCGCCTTGATTAACAACTGAAAAAATGGTCTTTTGGTAAATTATTCAATTCTACATCAATTTAGACAAAAATTATCGGCCCTAGATTTTCAGATGTATCCAAGAGTGAATGGCTGGTTAAAACGTCTCCTTAATGTTCAGGAAGTCTCGACAACGAATCTTGAAAAGAAACCCTCTAGGAATTTTCTATGTGAAGTGTATGTCATTCAGCCTCTCATCATCTTGTCTCTCCATTTTAGAAGTCCCACCAGTGGCCATGTACACAAAACTACTAAACACTGTAGATTGTCGTGAGATTGCCCTTTGTCATGGTCTAGACACTTGGAGGTTTTTGCATTTTCTTTATTTTCATGTTAATAATACCTAAAAAGTTCTGGTAAATTTTTCATAAAAGATCTCCGTAAAGGCATTCTCTGTCCGGAAATCGTTCGCTTGTCGCGTTGGCATATACATATAAACTCTCCATTTTAGGCCTGCTGAACTAAAGTTAAAAATGAAAATGTACGCCCAAGGGCAGAAACTGCAAAAGAGCATATTACATCATTAAAGTTAAATTTTGGCTGACAGTATTTACATTAAAATATATATAAATAAAATTTACCGAAGCTACAAAATTGTATTCGTCTTCTGTCGTTACAAACACCACTGATTTCCAAAAACAATTTACAGTTAAAGACACGACTTTTCTTTTGAGAATACACCTCCTCAATAAAATGCAAAATGAATAAAATCCTCCTCTGACAATTATGCCAGGATATTACTTCTTATGTTAATTAAAGACAATGTTTTACAGCATGTTTTCCAAATGTGCTTTGCTGGAACTTCTGCATTTTAACTTTATTCGCTTTCGAACGTCAAATTTTTTGGAATTCGAAGAATGGATATATCAATGCATGCATACAGTAGACCCCTTATAACACGGGTTCATATAATACGAATTCGTATAACTCGGCGAAAATTATTGCGACCGTATTCCTATAAACACGCTAAAAGAGACTCGTATAATACGGTAAAACGTCATCGCCGACTCGTGTCGCGACAGAATTGGTTGAATCTAGACCAATAGCGGATATTGCACAAACCGTTGAGTTTAAACGAGCAGCAGACCTACTAAAAACCATTTATTATTTAACGGCCATAAAAATTATATTTATATTAATGATGTCTCCGAACTTCAGCAAATTTTTCGCAGAAAAATAATTTATCAGAGAACACGCGCTTTGCCGTTCGATGCGCCGCTCCGCGACGGAAACAAGCTTAAGCAATGGTGTCGTCGAACGGTGTGCACTCGGTAAGTAATCCTACAATTGTTTGTTTATAGCATAGTTTATATGGATTATTCCCAAAAAATTATACGTGATTTGGAAATGTTGAGTTAAATTAGTCTAGAATCGAGTAATTTTATAAAAGAAAACCTTTCAAACAGCCGTAGTCCCTAAACTGCACACGTGCCGGTCTGTGATTGGCTCATATATTTAAGTGACTCGTAAAACACAGAATTCATATAAAACGGAACATATCTACCCTGTTATAGGGGGTCTACTCTATTTAAATGTTCAGATTGATACATTATCTGTGTCGTATGTCAATAATTTTAAAACAAAATTACGTCAGTTTACCTTCTAAACACCCCTTACCATAAACGGCTAATCTGTATAAATTACTTTCGTATATAAAATAGTTAGTGGTAGTTGAAAAGCAATAATCCAAACCAAAACAATTGAGATATAAACAATTGCGCCATGTAAAATGTTACAACAACTTTTATAAAGGGGAAAATCTCTTATTAGTTTTTCTTTGATGAAGATAAGTTGGGCGGGCGGTACGAAACGGTACACACAAAAATTTCCGTGGTTTTCATTCTGTTTTGTGTTTATTAGTTATTACTGGTTATTATTTATTACTGGTTTATTAGTTATTACTGGAGTCGACTGATAGTTGATTCTTCAATTTTGCTTAGATGGTTTCTCTTTTACAAGTGTGTAGACCTAGCAGAAACTTGTCGATTTTTTATTTAAATTCAAGTTATTAGAGAGGTTGAGGCGCACGTTTTCAACGTGTAAACGTGTACGTGTGACGTTCGGCGCCGCTTTCCCGTAAGCCTAAAAGTGTGACGATGGTGTCGAGAGTGATTCCACCGACTATCCAAACACCATTGTGAAACTTTTAGGCTTACGGGAAAGAGGCGCCGAACGTCACACGTACACGTTTACACGTTTAAAACGTGCGCATCAACCTCTCTATTATGATCTCCGCTTGTACTCGTAGAATTAGTTTTTATCTTTTGTTTTGGTTGATGTAAACTAGTATCTTCAATAAATTAGACTAAGTATTTTCCTTGGGGCATTAGTAGCTTAATAAATCAGAGTTTTCTTAGGTTAGGTTAGATACAGTTTTCTGTGTTTAGTAAGAAAGTTAAATGTAAGTTATTTCCTGTTAGTTTTCGTCTTAAATGCTCATTTCCTTATTGAGTTATCGGCTACTTCCTGTTTGGATAGCAGCATTGCATTAGTTTCGTATCCACACTGCAGTATTTTTAGTTTCTGCTATTTTTCGCTTTTTTGCTCATTGTTTTTGAGGTTTTTATGTTATATTAGGGGAGACCGGGGCAAGATCGGCATGTTAAGCTTTACTTAAATTTTGTGTAATAAATACCGCTGTAAACTGAAAAAAAAGCTTTGCATATTGTCTATTGGAATGTTACCTTACTATAGAACTGGTTAAAATCAGTTTGGAAATAAAAATAATTAAAATAATTACAACTTTACAAGAAGAGAGAAATTGACGAAGTTGCCCC
>NW_019385599.1:215303-257826 GCF_000671375.1 Centruroides sculpturatus
TGATGATGATATAAGACGTTGCGGTCCCCATCGTTGGCTTTGCAACATGAAAAAATTGAAATTTATAAGAGTAAATTAAGGGACAGCTGTATCAATGCAAGGGATGCTGATGGTTTAGCTTCGGCATGGAAGTTCTTTGTAAAAGAAAAGTTAAAAAAACAAAAATTCTTAGTCCCTATCTGTCCTTTATAATGTAATGCTTTTTGATATCTATATATATAATCGAGACGAGATGATAATAATAATAATCAGCACAGAGCCCAAACGGTTAGGAGTTGAAAATTGAAATTTGGTACACAGATAGGGTACGTCACGAAAACACACACTAAGAAGGGATTTTTCGAAATTCCTCCCCACGGGGGAGAGGGACAGGATTAAGGCTTAACACTTCCATCAACAATGGAAGTGCTAAGTAACAATGGAAGTGCTAAGTAACAATAAAAGTTTTAAGTAACAATGGAAGTTTCAACAATGGAAGTGTTACGTAACAATGGAATTGTTAAGAGAAAGCGACATGCAAGACGCAGATGCAGTGTTTTCGTTTTTGCTGGAAATTGAACATATTTTTAGATCCATCTAAAAATTCTCTAATTAGTTTTGAAACAAGGGGACCCAATTCTTGCATTCTGTGAAAACGAGCAAGGCTGACTGTAACGTAATAATCTTTATCTTAGTTATCGTTACTTTTGCCCGAGCAACGCCGGACCAACCTGCTAGTACAGTATTTGTATATTTTTATGAATTTAATCTTTTTGTGCATTTAATCTTTTAGGTTTATTTTTGTTTTTTTATATCCCTTTATTTTATTATTTATTTTAACATAGCTTCAATGTATTTAGTATAGTTATTTAGTATATTGGTTGGTTAATTTATTTTTCGTTTTAATTTTGAATTTATAATGTTCGAAAGTTTCATTTTAACACAATTTTCAAATTTGTTCGGTAGCCTGTCACCTGATGATGGCCTATTCCATTAGGCTGAAAACGTTTGTGATTTAATAAATATTCTCAGCGTTATAAGGTGTTTCATTAAGTGTTTTTAAAAGAAAGCTGAGTTTGATATTCAATTTAATTGTGATTAAAGTTGCCTAAGATTTCTCTCGAAAAATTAATTTTGTGATCTGGAATAATTTTATTCCACAAATTTTAATTTAGTAGACAAATTATCAGTGCAACCTATTTCATCAGATGTTAATTTAATTTGCTCGACAAATAATCTTAGTCGAAAAATTTTTATGATCAATGCTACTCAAACCACTACTACTTATACTAACCAAAGCCAGAGTATAGGATATTGTTATAAAATTCGTTTATGCAAAGTGTAAAAGATTTAAAATGCAATGAGATATGTAAATACAGTAAAGTCGCATTTAAAAACCATTAAGAATTATATATTAGATATCGACAAGATGTTTTATAACGTAAAATTCGACGGAAATCATGCCCTCTACATTGTTCGTGTTTTCGGCTATGTGGTAGAAAAATAATATGTGTGAAACAGATAAACGGTAAAAAGGAGTAAAAATAAAAGTGGTGTCCTATGTATTATTTACAGGTATTTTAAGGCGAAACCAGGAAGCCAGAATAAAACGATTAGAATATTTATAATAGGCTATAGGATCATAATATTTGATTATTTGATGTAAAATAGGATGACTTAGCCTGATCCTCGCAAGGTTTGCATTGTTAGTAAACAGTAGATTAGTTTATTTAACAAAAAATATATCTTATCGACTTCCCTTAAAATTTTGAGGGATGACTAGGCTGCCAGAAAAAAGTCTGCAGGGAATAACTAATAATGGTTTATAAGTTTGTAAAAATATAAATCTTAAAAAAATTTGGATGAGATAGATTCGCAAAACGCCATAAACTACCTCTACGAATTGCCAGAGCTTTAACGATTTTGTGCACATGGAAATTAAAAGTTAATCTATTGTCAAATATAATGCCAAGATTATTGTAGGAGCAGACATAAACTAGAATATTGGCACCAATGACAAAAGAAGGAACAAGAAGGCTTCGATCAAGGAAAAGCACATGACTACAGCCTTATTAATGTTGATTTTAAGATTAGCCTTTACAAATACAATTAATAACAGATGTAAATGACATTGAAGAACTGCTGGATCACGGTTAATCAGTTTTATATCATCTGCGCAAATAATAACGGAAAACTTGATTCGATTAACACTTAACTAAATCTGTCCGTCAATTACTTAATCGTTAAGTGATTGTTCAATGTAAACGAAGAAAAATAGGTTACTAAGGATCGATCCTTGTTGAACACCGCAGATATGTGGCAATTCCAAAAATTCATAATCATTTAGTTTAAAAGAACGGGCTAAAAATAATTATTTAACAAAGAATAGAAACTGAATCAATTTCAAATTGTTCACTGAGTGAGGAAAGAAAAATATTTGGTAGAACGGAGTCAAAAGCTTGAGAAACATCTATGTATACGACATACGTGGCAGGTGTTTCTCTTCAAAATTTTCATGAATTATGAACACGATATCTATTAAATTTGTGGTTAGTTGAATGATGTGTAAGAGCACAGTGTTGAAATGGTGCAAGCGTGAAAGTGATTGAAACATGAATTTGACAGTATATACGTATTTCAGAAATTTTTAACATGGCAAATGATAACGCAGTAGGTTTGAAAAAAATATTGGTCTTTATTTTTCAAGGCTATAATCTTTGAGGAATATCATTGTTTACGGACGTGGCTGGATTGCAAGAATTCGAAAAACACTTTAGATAAAACAACAGCTGCTATAATGTTAAATTCTTTACAGAAAGTTGCAGGAATGTTATCAGGACTAAAATTAGAAGGGTGTAAAGTGTAGATTGCTTTTTTTTTATTTCAGAAAAAATAATGACGGTAAATAAAGAAAGTAGAATAAAGTTTGCATCAGGTAAACTCTGAAAAAATCTGACAATAAAGTTTTTGTACTTTTGTACAAGGGAGCTTTATAGAAAACTTAGGTATGAAACTAAAGAAAGTGTGAGGGTCAGATGCAAAGAAAGAAACAACAGTGTTCAAATAATTAGAAAAAGACATATTGCATTTATTCTAATATAATTTTTGTATGATTCAATAAAGATAAAAATCACGGGGGTTCCCACTTCGTTTTTATCTATTGCACTGATTTCTTGTTAGTTTCCTTAATTTCTTTAAGTGATATGAAAACCATTTATATGAAGACATTTTTACTTTACAGAATTGAAGGTATTTTTTTTTTCTTTTATTGTAGAATGGAAAATGTTTTAAATTAAATAGTTTGTTGTTTGAATGGACGAAAGGAAAGATTCTAAGAAAGAACAGTCAATTGAACGTAAGAAGTTCCAGGCTTATTTGCAATTAAAATGTGACTATAGCGATAATGAGAATTTTAATGTTACGAAATTTATTCACTTCCAGGAAAACTGCCGAATAGTCTGACAAAAACTCTTGCGTCGGGTTTAAGAAATCAGTTTGCAATTAAGGATAAAGACTTGGTAAGAAAGAACTGGTGGGAAATAAAATGTTCTGTGTGAAGGTCAACAAATAATAAATTTTGTTTAAAAAACACTTCAATTTAAACTGGGTCCAAAGAAGGACCAAGAGATATTTGAAAGATTAAGATCTTCACGTACGATTATTTTATAATTTGAAAGATTGTCAAGCAACTTCAATGAAACTTTAAAGGACCATCCTCACTTCCAGTAGAAAGTCAATGACTACTTTTGTACGAATTCAATTAAATCCATCCAGGACAATTTTGTACTTCCTATAAGACCAACAAGATAGCGAATTTGGATAAGAAAATTACATAATACAAAGTTACCAACGAGCACACAATATGTTTTAAGGGGTTTTCGAAAGTGCTGGGTTTAAATATTTTGTCCATTTTTCGTTAAATTTCATTTGTTGGCAGATTACCATTTGAAATTCGGATTTTAAGACTTTAGAGATAACATTAGAAAAGATATATATATTAAATTTTTAAGATGCCCTCAAGATTAACAAGTAGGCTTA
Source organism: Centruroides sculpturatus (assembly GCF_000671375.1). NCBI lineage: Eukaryota > Metazoa > Arthropoda > Arachnida > Scorpiones > Buthidae > Centruroides > Centruroides sculpturatus. Next base: position 219,321 of record NW_019385599.1, read on the forward strand.
AGTTAACGATTGAAAAATATCATTCCTGTGTACTTGGCGAAAGAAATTGTGCCATTTTGTACCATTCCGAGTATCGCGATAAACATTACAACGGAAGGCTAAAATAACCAAATTCTATACTCTATGATTTTTGATATCACGTTTGTTATTTTTTGCCCGGAAAACGCCAGGCTTATCTTCTAGTATTAGATAGTTACTGAAAATTATATAAATGATATTTACTAAATTACAGTCTCTTGCATAATATGAAAATTATCTTATAATTGAAGTTCGATCGTAGCGAAACTGTCGTCACAAAGAACAAACTTCAGTATAAAGAAGCAACTTTTATAGATCAATTTATATAAATATTTATCTATTCGTGACAACACTCCTCTATAATATTATATTTTTATAGTTTTGTAATCGAATTTATTTCAGGCATATTATTTCTTTAATTAGGGGAGATCGGGGCAACTTCGGCAAGCGGGGCAAGTTTGTCAAGCGCTTTTTTTAAAAAACAAATTAAAAGGAGACTTTGGTTATAGGTTAGGCAGTTGAGTTTTATTGATGGCTTGTTGAGTGTAGTGTTTTTATTGTTCTCCAACAAGCGTAGTTGAATTATCTAGCAAATTTTCATTTTCGTTCAATTCCATATAATATTTTTTTTCCATTTATATTGAATTGGCAGGTTTTGTTATAATTCCATGATAACGAAAGTTACTTTTCCTGTTAGAAGGATGTAACTTCAACTTATTCACGTGGCCAGATCGTGGCTTGGCATTCTGTTCTCAGGGTTGTACTTAATGTTTCGAAATCATGACTAGCGGGGTAAGATCGGCAACATAAAGCCACATTAGAAGCAAAGGATAAAAATCAAACAGATGATAAATGAAAACATGTTTGCATTTGTTATTCATGTATATATGTCTTTGAACTTGCATTTCGTTGTAATAATATTAAATGGGTGTTGGATTTGTATTTCTTTGTTTTAATAGTGAATTCCAACTTATACATTGTTAATAACATAATTTTATATACGTGCCTATCTTGCCCCATTACTGTTGCCCCTATACCAGGGGCAACTTTAATAAAAATAATTAAAATAATTACAACTTTACAAAAAGAGAGAAGTTGCCGATCTTGCCCCGATCTCCCCTATATTTTTATAATTATTCAATATTGTTCTATTATTATACAAAAAGTAGTAATAATTTTTATGCTAGAGGTCATTGGTTAAAAACGTTATTATGGTCTTTGCGAATTATTTTAAGTGAACAAATTAATGAATTATCTCTATATAAATTATGCGTCGACTTGTGTGTATTAGAATTTTACTTTATTTTAACATAATAAAGATTACTTTTACATGTTTTATTTTTAAAAAAACTTCGTCGAATATGTTATCCGGGAAAGTCATAATGCAGTTTAATTTATATGTGTACATTAATTAATATCTTAATGTAATGAGTTTCGTATTTACATTTCTACATTAGATAAAATAAAAATATACACTAAATCAATACATTTTACAAGATCAACTGAATAACAATTAAAAATTTATATAATTTAATGAATTTGTCAAAGTATTTAATATATAGAGTTTAGTGAATTGCAATTCACCGCCATAAAATCGTTAAAAATTCTACATTCATCGATAGCCTTACTATTCCGTTTTCTTATATAAAACAGAAGAAACGTATGGCAATCGGTGAAAAAAATGACATTACTGATTTTTACATTTTTGGTTTCGTGGACCTTGAAACGAAAAAAAAATTGCAAAAAATATTCGGGTTATTTTTCTCTGTATGTATGTGGGAAAAATACGATTTTTTTTCATTCTGTTTGAAGCTTAATAACTCCCGAGGTTTTCGAAAAATTTCTGAAATTTTGCAAAAAAGTTTTTTATTGAGGGGATTGATGGTGTTAAATTTTAGTGGTTACTGTTGTATGGAATGGAGAGATAAACGGGTAAGATATTTCGTCATATCTCGAATAAGTTCAGATTTAATGACGATTTTACTCGTTATGAGGATTTATATTATATTTACAAAACTCATCGATGCTCTTAAAATTACGAATTTTTTTTAATAACAATTAATATCAGAAAAATTGTTATAAATAGAATATTATTACAAATGGCGCCTTACGCTATTTTAAATGTTGTTTGTAGAATTCAGCAACTCGTTGCTGATTTTTTTTATATGCCGTCAACCGGTAAATAAGAAATCTAACACGACTGTTAAAACAAAATCAAATTACGTAAGCAAATTTTAAGAACTGTTACCGCTGTATCTAAAATCAAATACAATAACTGTTGGTCAATATATTTCACAAATGGACTTGTAAAATTAAAAAAAAAATCTCAAAGGTGCCATTCTTATGTATTTTAAATTAATTAGTTTTATGCGTTCAAGTCATGCTTTATTCTACTATTTCACGTGCATAGGCGCACTAAGTTCGTTCTTAATTTAATAAAATGAAAAAATTCAATATTTATTATTTATAATTTACATAATATTGATTTTATAACACATATTGTCAATAATTTGTAATATAAAATACACATCAAACGTAAACGACAAACAAATATTGTTTAATAAATTAGTTTAATGTTCGAGATTGAGCATGTTTCGTTTTTCATCATACTTTTCAAAATATTTGCCAAATGTTTTTGAAGTAATCATTCCCTTTTGTGTGAAACACTTTCATTAAAAGTTTTACAGAATGATTCATTGTTGTTGGTTAATAATTCTATCTCTTGAGTGTTTCTTGGCGTTTCTTCCAAAAAGTGACTAATAAATCATTCAGAAGAAAAATAATGAATTAAGAAATTAACCACTATGATAATTATAAAATATTTCTTCTCTAATGTGTATTTTAGTAATGTTGTCATTTTAAAATTATCTTTACTATTTATACTCAATTATAGTTTTTAAATGTATAATGTATAATTCTTTTTATCAACCTTCTAGAATTTATGCACGAAACATATAATTTATTTAAATTGTAAAAGTAAAATAAATACGGTAATATTATATTTTATATCGTCATTAAATTTACAAATCTATAAGTATTTTAAAGCATTAAGCAGATAAAAGATTGCAGTCGTATTGTAAAGAAGTAACTTGCATTGCTTATCAAGGTATAGTAATTATTAAATTATTTCACAAAGAGATTTATGAAACGAAGAATAAAAAGCTAAAATTAAAACTAAATTTTTTATTCTGCGCTTCATAAAACTGAATTTATATATTTATACTGTAAAGTTATTTGCTTTTCGTCTGGTTACACAGTAAAATTTTCTAAACGTGAAATATTTTGTATATAAATATATCATTTATATAGTTTTATTTTAGAAATTTACACTTCATGCTACTGATTTGGCCCTTCCCGCTCTATCAGGAATAAGGTACTGTTGTGCAGTAAATTTTTATAATATGATACAATTATCCTAATATATTTTATGCAGGGGTGGATTTACATAGGGACTAACAGTGCTTATGCCCTGGGTCTCTGAGTGTCGAGGGCCCACAAAAATTGAATAATTATCATAAATTTTTAACACTTTTTAATTAACAATGAGCACTTATCGTATATTAAAAAATAATTAATATTAATAATTTAGTAATAATGTTAATTTATAGTATTATTTGTTTATTGCAAGAATTCTTAATCTAACGAATAATGGACACTGTTAAACTTCAATATGACTGAGTCCTTGAAAAACCTACATTAGCCTCTGGTTGTTCCTATACTGAAATCGAGAAAAGTGCTCGAAACGAACGATTTAATTTTCTTTTTATAATAAAAAAATCCGGCAAAAAGTTGCGTAACTTTCCCGGCTGTTGTGAAAATTTATTTAAAAAAATAACTTTTGTGTTTTTAATTACAATTGTTACAAATCACATAACAGTTGGCATCGCACACAACTCGATTGAATTGTGTGCGATGCCAACTGTTACGTGATTTTGTTATGAAAATTTTCTATATTTTTAATTATCATAGAATGGCAAAAAACGTAATTTTCAGGGGGGATGATCGGTTTCGTAAATAGTTGTAAATGCTAATAACTTATTACATATTCATTCATACAGTTACTTTACGTTATGGCTTATCACCAGTGTTGCCGCAATGAAATTTCAAAACGTACTGAAGCACCTTCAAAAAATGTACGATTTTCCTTCAAAATGTACTAGTTCTAGGAATACTTTGTTTACGTGCCTATATATATATATATATATATAGGCACGTAATTTATATATATACAAGGTATAGTTTATTGTCAAATAATTTAATTTTAAATCTTATTTTTGGAATTTTTTGAAAGCTATTTAAAATTAAAAATATATCTAAACATCTATTACTTATTATAAAATGAGCATTACATTGACAACATTTATTAATAATACTACTGAATTTCATCTTAATTTTATAACCAATCGTGCTTTAAAAAATAATTATAAATTTGTTATATTATTTTATTCTTTATTATACTTTAAATTTTTTGATGTTATTGCATCACTTTACGAAGTAGTATATACGTAATTGCATCAGTTTTCGTACCTATTTAATTAATTTCAATCATGACAGCAAAAGATAAGGATGCTTGTTTCTTTTAAACTATTTGATGAAAACGTTACATAAAATTGGGGTTGCATAATCATCCGAAATTATTATTATATTTTTGACTGGAAATTACAGGATTTATGCAATTTTAGTTTAATTAATGTCATATAAAACTGACTGCTCGCACAAGTTTGCTTAAAACATGCAACTCAAAAAAACCCCAAAATGGCAGCTCAAGAAGTAGATCACGCGTGTCCTGATCTTCTTGTATAGACTTTGGAACAGTCAGAAGCGCGGCATTTGGAACCACACGTAACATTAACCTTTATTTCCTTTACTACGATTACTAAAATTGAAGTTCATAATTTAAGAATTAAATTATAGTGGTAGAAAATAATATAAAAGTATTTATATTATTTATACTCGTACAATTTCAAAACTATTTTCTGTAATAATTTGATTCTGACTTACCGGATATTTTGATATTATTGACGACAAAAGTTTAAAATCATTGATTTCCTTACCTGTCCATTATTTTTGTTTGACGGAGTTGAATTGTTTGGACCACGTGGCATGAAAAATTTTGTCAAGGTCCTGATGAGAATGTGCAGACAACTGAACGTATCAAAGACCACTGAGTCAAGACCGTTTACACGTGCAACTATCTATGTTGTGATTGGATAATTTAAATTAGCAAGCAGTGATACTAGTGAGACTTTATTAAACTTATTTTTTCTCATTTTTTCGTTAAAGGCGTGAAATATTATTTCATACCGTAAATGGTACTTGAAATAGTATAATGTACTGAAAATGTACTAAAAATCTAAATGTACTTTCAATTTACTGGAAAGGGCAAAATGTACCAGAAAAGTACAAATGTACTAGGAACGGCAACACTGCTTATCACACTAGTAAACACGAAGACAAAATTTCTTAAATTGAATATATATTTAAGTTTTCACAAAGTGATTTCACAATAATTAAAACTAATATGTATAAATTTTATAGAATAGACCCGAAATGCATTTCGGACTTTAAAGTAGTCCCTAGTCCCTTTTCAGTTGGTGTTTCAATTACAGCATATGAGAAACTGGCATTATCTTACAGGTGCCTTACAATAAATTTTATCTTTTTCATGTTCTTCATAACCATGCCAGCTTTAGAGAGTTAATTGATGCCTCTAAGGATTGATTGAAGTCCTTCAGTCAATTGGTCGAACGGCCTAGGCATAACAGCAAGCAAACAAACAAACATCCTCGTTTAAATATGTAGATACGCGAAAATTGAATTTGGAAAAGGGTAGCTTCTCTAAATATATAAACAAGCGTGGTGGAGCGAGGGAGAAGAGGAGGAGCAAGAAATTTAGTGTCAATGATATATCGTAACCACAGTCGTGTAAATTGGGACCATTCTGTAAAAACAGAAATGAATGTTTATCATCGGTTGTCATTTTAAAGCCATCGAAGAAGAAATATTTTTTAATCTCTTTATTTTAATCGAATAATTTGACACTTTCGATCGGGATCGAACTCTCTTCGAAAGTCGAAAGTCCAGTTTAATATAGGATAATCACTCGCGAACAGTACTGTACCATAACTAGGCAGGTGCAACAGGTGCACCCACACAGGGCCTACTTGAAAGGGGGGCCCAAAATGCATGTATTAGTTTTATTATTTTGCCAAATTTAACTAATCAGGGAGCCTAAATGCCAGCACGTGGCACAGGAATCGCTAGTTACGGCACTGCTCTCGAATAATTCGAGTATTTAATTAAATAATTATAATAAAGTTTATAAATGATAATTTCTTTTAAAATTTTTATTTGTGTAAGTTATCGTTACTTGTAAAAGAATGAATTACAGTATTTCAGAAATTTGTATTACAGTATTTTAGCTAATACTGTAATACAAATAAAACTTGAAACAATAGGAATAATACACAACAATAAAATTTGCTATTGGATGAAGTTAATTTTCTAAAATAAAAAAATATGCAAAAATGAAGCCATTTTAACAACTTCGAATATTTCTGAAATTTAGATCACAAATACTCAGAATATCGTTCTCTGTTCATAAATGATAAACTAAAAAGAAGAGCAGAGAATTTAACTAGAGAGTTTGAAGAAGGTATTATCGATAAAAGTTTAATTCTGTTTCGCTATCTCCGGAATAAAGATCTCTTGTTAAATTACTACATGCAGCACATGGCCAAGCGATTACTTTTCAATAAAAGAATATTCGACGACTCTGAACAAGATACAGTAGAGCCTCGATTATCCGACTCAATTGGGGACTGGGGTTGGTCGGATAATTGAAAAGTCGGATAACCGAAAAGTATGAAAAAATCCATTATTAGTGTAGTATATTATTATATTCCATGTAATTAGTATATTAGTATACTAGTATATCGCTATTAACCTACTTCGCGTTGAATTTTCATCTATGTTAAGCCTAACAAAAATTTTTAAAAATAATAATCGTCGCTATTGTATCGTTAAAAATTAGAAAATTAAGCCTCGTTTAAATACTGGCTCCCTTTCATGGTCGAATGAGTGTTGCCAGCTAAAATAATATTAAAGTAGCCAAGACATAGCCAAATATTGTAGCGCCACATCACTAGCGGACATTTGAAATTTTCCGACTAGGACGGTCGGTTAACCGAGGTGTCGGTTAATCGGGGGTCGGATAATCGAGGCTCTACTGTATCATCTTCAAGCTAAAGAAGGAATGCGATAGTCAATACACTTTTAAATTAGAAAAAAATGATTAAATATGTAATAATTTCAGATGGAATAATCGAAGATTTCAATAATAACATAATTTTCTAGACGTTTTCTAAGTTAAATGATTAAATTGAATGTTAAAGTTCTGACTTCTGAGCTTTGGCCAATACAAAAATCTGTCGTAAATTGATGTTTATCAAAATATCCGAGGAAAATCTTGGATGCTTTTATAAAATTTTATTTGAAGAGACATTGCAGCCTCAATTTAGTCTGGCGGATGTTTGTGCCGAATTCTGTGGAGAAACGTTACAAGAGAATTCTGTTAATGGGAATTGTTCTAAGCTCATCTCTAACAATTCTTTAATTAATGAAAATCTTAGAAATTATATTCTTCATGTATCTACTTACCAAATGTGTATTTTAGTGTTGTTTAATTCCAGAAAGAGTGTGTCATTTGAAGTTATGTTAGTTGAAATATATACCAGAGAAAGATTTTAAAAGACAATTAGAGACTTTAATCTTTGGTAAATCATGGCAGAGAATTTGAACCTTGCAGAGAATGTTAGAGGATTTCAAGTCACTCTATGAAAATAAAAATCAATATGATAAAACCAAAGACCTGGCGATAGCAAACATTAAGATATGAGAGGAAATTCCTTAGAGTTTTCTTCAAAAGTTGATGGAGTCGATGACGGACAGTTTTCGAAGTAATCGTAAACAAAAGAGCTCATTCTGACAATTAGTTTTCAAAAATTCCCTCGGAAATATCATTTTCTGTCTATTATCCATCAGTGATCTTAAAATTATTAAACATTTGAAGAAACTCATTTCTTCAATAAAATTACTTTATTATTAATATTATAAATTGATGGTTTGTATACAGATTTTAAAACAGTTATTTAAATGACAAGTATTGCACACTTAATTAAATTTAATAAAAATTCTCTTCAGATAAAGACTGATCACCTTATATCAACATGCCACATCGAAATTAGACTAGTCTTTTTTCACATTGAAGAGTAAAGAAGAACTGTACTATTGTGAGTCTTTTGCACTTTAGTTATTTGACACTATAACCTTGAAGATCATTAATAAACAGTAAACTTAGCATAATTAATGCATTATGTGATGCTATTACTTATTATACTGTCATTTTAGATTAGCGTCAATACGCTCTCTCTAAAAAATGTAATTCAAATGTTCCGAGATGGCTACAGTAGTCACATGACAAGAGCGCTGGAACGGCCATAAACAATTGAATCTGGGATTCCAAACAAATGAAATAAAACAGTTCAACTAAGTCCTTTTCTTTTAATCAGCAATTCGATTCACATAACAACGCATTAGCTACAAGCATGATTACATTGTTGTTTCGTCTTTGGAGATATTTCTGAGTTAACTACTGAAAAGATGTGAGAAGATGTGTCATATATGTATGACGAACAGTTTTAAAGAGGCCTCGTAAAATCTGCATTGGGAAAGTATAACACTAATACCCCTTTTCAGACAGTTGCAGTTGAAGTAGCAGAATCATGTCAGATGGCAACAAATACATCCTACTGATGATTGTGAAAATGAGCACTAGGATGTATTTGTTAGTATAACACTATGAAGAATTTCAGTATTCAATTTTTTTCCTTTTAATTATATAAAGTCTGTTACCTCCTTGGTTAGTTATTCTAAAGAACTTCTTACTGGTTCATTTTCTTGTACTGGTTTTAGTTTTTTAAGTCACAACAATAATTATAGCAAAACAAAAAGTCAATATTTTTCTTCCATCACTACAATAAAAATTTGACTCTGCTGTAAGACATGATATTCCTGAGGTGTGACATAGACAAAGAAATAAAGTTTATTGTGTTTATTCAAATATTTTTTTGAAATTTCTTAAAAACTTAATGGCGTTTTACAAATATAAATTTATTTTTAAGCAGAAATGAGAAAGAATAGTTATCCAGAGGTTTAAAAACATATAAGGTAAACGCACCGGTAGTGGACACTGCACGAGTAGTGGACACTTTGAACTTCAAATATGAGTAATAAGGTTGTAGATGGCTTCACACTTCAAACATACAAATCATTCAGTAGACAGAAGTTTTGTCTACTCAATGATTTGTATGTTTAAACAGTGAAGCCATCTACAACCTTATTACTCATATTTGAAGTTCAAAGTGTCCACTACTCGTGCAGTGTCCACTATAGGTGCGTTTACCTTATATGCAGATTGAAAAAGATAAACGAAGTCATTTTGTAGAATACTCTCTCATATTCCCTAATGTGAAACATAAACAATTACTGGATTTAAAAAACCGAAATTTTAATTAAAGTATCGTATTTTTCTTAAACTTGCTGTGTTTTCAAAAATAGACTTTTAACAATAAAAAACCAAACAGAAATTAATAATATTAAAATATTTATATTAATTCTTATAAAACTTAACTCTTGCAAAAGCCGGAATGTAAAGTTTAAAGCGATGATTAACTATAACTGGTTAAAAAAGATATAAAACTTGAAATTCTATTAATATTTATTTAGTTTTCCAAAACTTATAATGTACTCCAAAAATTATTACATTAAAATGACTCCATCAGGCAGAAATAAATACAGAAACATGGATTTAATATGAATTAATGTAACTAATGAAGAAAACATATTAATATTCTTCTTATAGGCCTATATAATATTTAATAATAGTGGTTCTAATATCGAATATTATTATTTTAAATCAAATGAAATCATACTTTTGCTTTATTTAGAAAGATCGATTGAAAATAATCGGTTTTAATTTAATAGCTTATATAAAAATTAAAAAGTAAACTGTATGACAGCGTTTTATACAATTCGTTTTATTTATTTCAAATGTATTCTAAATATTACCCGATTACAGACAGTTTATATTTTAAAATCAATACTTTTTCATTAAAGTAAAACTAAATTATTTTGGATTTAATGTTCAACAATACAAAATGAAATTACATTTTAATATTAAATCTATAAAAGTAATTTTTCAAAGCGGTTAAAAATAAAATATTACTTTCTTTTTCAATTATGTTTAGCGTAAACTTTTTTAAAATTTCTCTAATTGCCGAAAGCCAATTGTTAAGTCAGTCGTTGTGGTTACAGTACATATTTGAATATTTTATCCAAATATTAGATTCGTAAGGATTAGACACATTATTTCTTGTCATTATAATACAAATTTTCTCAGTTTTAAAATGCAGTCTACTTCAGAATTTGTAATTATTTCGTTGTCATTAATTGCATGTATTAAAGGTAAAGTCCAATTTTTAAAATTAAAATGTATTCATATAATAATTTTACCTCTGTGAAATATTTATGCTATGAATAGCAATTATAGTTTACCGTTTTGGTTAAGTAATTATATATTCTTTTAATTTCTAGCAATGAGGAATATTTTACAAAACGTTACACTTCGCATTCACACAATTCAGGTAAAATATGTTTTTAACAATATAATTATAATAATACTTGTGTTAATTATAGTGTAATTAAAAGTTCTAGCCTGTTCAGCAAGAAATTTTTAATTTTGCTTTAACGTTTTCGGCTATCTATCGGCTAAAAACTTTGATGCTGGAATAGGCTAGAACTCTTTTAATTTTAAATTTATTCCAGTTAAGAAATTTATTATTAATTTTAATTTCAAGAAATGTTATACAGTAATACCTCGAACTTACGCGATAGGTCGGACCGAGCGGTAACCGCGTAAGTCGGGATATAATTTCGCATATAAATACATACAAATAATTTTTAATAGGTCCGGAGACTAAAGAAAACAATAATTTAGAAAAAATGTTTAATAAAATCTTAGATAATACATATGTATAACAAATTAAGCCTATATTATTTTACAATTTTTCACATTTTCTTGATTATTACGCCATAATTTTAACATTATTTCCATCTCAGCGATAATACTGTGACGTTTACGAATGATGCTTGAATTTAAAGATTGAGCATTTTTCACAGCTTCGAGAATTTTTTCTTTGCCTTTTATAATTGTTCTGACCGACAATTCCGGTAGATCAAACTTCTTTGCCAATTCACAAATTTTCATTTTTGTATCGAAGTCTTTAATAATGGGTACGTTCGTAAAGTCAAACGAGTTAAACGCGTTAGTAACGAATCGTTCGAAAAGTCTAACGAAATAGGAATAACGATGACGTCATTCTCGTTTAACTCGTTCGACTTTACGAACATACCCAATGTTAACTTTACATTCCAAAGATAAAGCTTTTCTTGTTTGATGCAGAAGAATTAGTTCTACTTCGTTTGGATGACATAGTAGAGTCTCTCGAGTCTCCGTAGATATAACAAACACAGAAATAAATAACAAAATAAATTGTAGCTATGTGTGGATTCCGCGCGACACATCCGAACATGTAGGCTGAACAATAGGGTGGGGGGAGTGAGTAATCAAGGGTTGCGTGGCGCTCAAACAAAAGACGAATCGACGAGATTTGAAAATCGCGTAACTCCGGGTTCGCGTAAGTCGGGGTAGCGTAAGTAGGGGTATTACTGTATTTGCATGAAAATATTATATTTTAATGACTGTTTGAAAAATTAAAAAACTTGTTTCTTTTTATTATATATTTTATAATTTATTAATTTTGTTATTTTAACTCGCATTTTTGGGCATATGTGAAAGCACTATATTCTCGTGAATATCAATCGTGAAAGCGCTATAATCTCGCGATTGTTATGAACAAAAATCGCTATTCAATAAAATAACAATGTAGAAAATGTAACTTCTACCACAATGCTGCATATTTTATCTTTTTCTGCTGGTTTCAATGAGAGAATCAATTCTAATTCATTTCAAATGTCATTGCAGCTTTTTTGACAACGCGATTTTTACGCTTTGGTTATCGCCCTGTTTTCTCCCGATCATAGCGTGATAAGAAATTTAATACTCTCAATTTTTTAACAATTAAACTTTATGTTCATGACGTTGCAATACTATTTAGTAATTGTTACCGAAACATTTATTTAGTAGTTTTATCAATCCTGACGTTGCTTACCAATTCTTGAACGTTCATTTGTTTACTTAAATATAATATTCAGAATAACAAACTTAAGTAAAATACGTAAAGATTATTGCATTCTAATAAAGACGTCGACTTTACGAACATTTTCGAAAAATAATAAATATAATAAACGAACATTTTCGAAACCAATAAATAATAAATCCATATACAATAATTTTCTAAAAATTATCACATCCACATACGCGTTAATCACTAACCAATCAACAACATTATTTTATCCAAATGCATTTCGGAAACGACGACATTTTCTTAATCAGTGGGTTTTTTCATACAAGCATAGATTACAGATCATAAATAAACAGGTTTCTTAAGTAATAATCGAAGATTTATTGGTAACATTCATTATAACCGAAAAATCTTTATATTATCAACTTATTAAGACAGATAAATAATTTACTTCTGTATGTTTATTCGTTTAATTAGATACCAGGCATTATAAGCATCAAAGAAAATAAATTTCATAAATCAGGATTCATGTCAAGATTTGTTTTAATTCTTCAAGAATATTTAGGGTTTAAGTAAGTATTATAAGTAAATATTAAAATTTAAGTATATTTATTTACAATAATTTTTGTCTATTTGTGTAGTTATGAAATTAGCGTAGAAAACATCAATAGAAGAGATGAACTTTTGAAAAATTATGTAAACCATATTTTATGAATAAAATCCTTTATACTTTAATAATATAATTCGTAAAATTAAATTCTGTTTTTCAGGAAATCGACTTAGCTATACCTGTGTCTCAGACTTTTGACAGATCAATAGTTATGGATTTTTCCCAACCGTTTTCGGTAGATGAAATTCGATTTTTTATTGGAAAACCAAATAAACTGTCTAAAGCAACAGCTATAATTCGTCCATTTTTCGTACAGGTAACGATATATATATATATTTATTTGTAAATTTATTTATATGTATTACATTAAATATACTAATTAGAACTCAGTATTTTAAGTTAAATGGCAATAATAATCATGTGTAAAATCAATTGAAATATGCATGCCAGACATAGAAATAATAATTGGAAAAATTAAGTAGAATTAAGTTACAAGTCATCGTCATTATTGATTTGTGAAGGAATTGTATACAGTCGCGCAAACTTGCAACAAATATTTTACACATTTTAAAAGTTTGAAAAATATTTCTTGAATAGCACACGAATAGCATTTCAAAAACTTATTTATTTTATAGCGATTTCGACAATATCAAAATTTTTTTTCCATATACAAATTTGCATATTCTATTCAAATTTAAATCTTACTAGTCCATTATACTAGTTAAATCTAACTAGTCCATTAACTAGTCCATATTGTTTCATAATATGTTCCGATTTGCTAAAAATTTGAGAGTTATTAAAGAAATCAGAATTCAAATTGCTAAAGCAGTGTTTCAAAATTTCGAAGTCTTTTCAGTAATATCCACAATCATCGTTAATTTATTTACAAGCAAGCGCAATCAAACTACGAAAAGTAAAATATAATCTGAACTGTTTCCTCTAAGAAAGAAATGTGTTGTTTATTTTCAAAGACAGTGCGTTTTTTGAAAAGGTTGCCGGCAATAATGAAAATCCTTCCCACGTTTTTTAAATCGCGACTGAATAATTTTGGAATTTTCGTTCTAAGAAATGCTTTTCAAAATTTTGAAAAGTGTGATCCATTAGTTGCGGCATTTGCAAACCTTTCTACAACCCATGGCTTAATTAGTGGAAAGGACTTCAATATTTCGTGGTATTTCTTAGTACTTCGAATATTACTATTTAATTTAAGATATTTAAATCTAAAAAATAACGTTTTCATTTTAAAATGTTTCAGATCATTTGTATTTGCGTGGTTCATGAACACTTAAGTATCTTTATTATTAAGCTTTCTGAAACTATTGAAATTTCGGTGTATTTTAAAAATTCTAGAATATTTTATCAATATTATTTCCATTTGTTTTCACTTATATTTTATTTCTTATAATAATTTTACTTTCATAAATAATAGCAGTGCTTTATTGTGTAACTTTAGAACTACTGTATTATTATATTGATAGAAATAATTTAACTCAGAGTTCGCCAACCAGTCTGATCTTACGAAGAACTAAACTCACAATTTTGAATTCCATGGATCACTATCATAAATTTTTAAAGTGATACAAACACCTATAGCATAATGGTCATAAAAGTTCCATTTTACTTTATTAATATGAAATTCACTTGTTTGATTATAACAAATTAACGCGAGGTTTGTGCATGCCTGTTTGAAATAAGTTTAAGGATACTTGGCACTTTTCCATCACACAACATTATTTACTGTTGATTGTTTATTGCTCTATTGACATTGTTATTTATTGATAACAGTCATTTCGTGTTTGGTTTTAGATTCCAATATAAAACCCCCAATGAGAAAGAGAAAGCAAGCAAGCATTCTTTCGTAATATGTAACCTTAATTAAGTTAAAGAATGTCGAAATTTTTCCAAGGACAACTAAAATTTTCTCAAGAACTACAGGTTTTCATGCACTGACTACAGGTTGACATGCACTAAATTTTAATTCATTATCTTAATCCTAATAGTAATTTTATCTTAAGTTAATAGAATTCATTTTCTAAACCTTAGAAAAACAAGTGATAAAGAACTTTCAGTCAAAAATCCAATATGATATTACGTACTTTTACTCTTATTATGAAAAGAGAAAAAGTGCCTTATATTATGATTCCTGTTTTGGCCGATTTGTGAATTGAATTAAGTTAAATAAAGAATTGCTCTAAAAGTTACAGTGCCTAAACGGGAAATAGAAAGGAATAAAAACTTTCATTATTAAAAGAGAAATTTTAACAATGTGAACATTCAGTACAAATTGAAATATTCCAATTAATTTTCAATAAAAAAATTAAATAAATTTTATGATAAATTTGTACTTTAAAATGAATATTTAGAATAATAAAAATGCACAGTATCTTCATATCTTCGTTTTTCTTATAATACAAGACAACGAAAAGTTTACATAACGGACAATGGAGTAGACAGAGACTCTTCTCATTGTAAATGTGCTAGAAAATTGTTCAAAACGTCCCTGTGATGGTGGTACTATTATGAAATAACAAGAGAAAAACAAATTACTAAAACAATTAGGGTGTGATCCTATCTACCTACCCGAATTTCACCAAGCAACTTCAAGAAGTTTACATAGAATCTTTACGGATATGTCAGGCTGTTATTACTGTGGGTCTAGCCAAACCTAAATGGATAAAATTTAAAACTCCGCCTTTGTACCCACAAGGCGGAAACAGTCAAAACTAGTAAAAAATTAAATTTATAAAAAGAAAAACAGGACAAAATTCGTTTTCAAATAAGTAGGAATCCCGCTAAAAATTTACTGTCTTCATCTCTTCGTGCTGAGACTGTTGAGTTTCTAAGGCGAAGTGAAAAGATATTTATTGTTTTTTTTATTTTAAAGAATATTTTTTACGTTATTGATGTTTTGTCCACTTTATTAAACAATAATTGCACTAATTTCAGTTATTAATTACCAACTATGCATAAACCCGGTAACTAAACGAAAAATTAAATTGTAAAATGTAGAATTGGAAACACCATGAACCAGTTTTTGTTACGCTCCTGCTACACATGTACCAGTACTCGTAGTCAAAACATTTACACACAATTAAAATGGAATAAGAATTGCAATAGTAAAAATATGATTCTAAATAATAAGTTTTTATTCAAAAAAAAAAAATGTTATTTCTTATTTCATAGATTGATACGTAGTTTTAAGTATATTTTTCTAATACAAAAGTAGCATTTTAGATTTTGAAATAATCAATGAATAAGAAAGATTGAAAAAAATTACTTCCTATATCATTATTGTTTTCTAGAGAATTCGAGAGAAAATATAATGAATATAAAACAAAACCTACAGCTAAATATAAATTAATATTACATACGTAGGTGATTCAAAAAGAAAGGTAAGAAGGGCGCTCCTATACAAATTTTATTAAACAGGCAGATATAGAGATACAGATTATTATGGCACTGGTACATATTATTTTTCAACATAGTCACCTTGTTGAATAAATGTTTGTCAAAACATTTATTTCAGCGATATACCAAGGCATCGATGAAACAGAGAAGAAATCTGCATCATGTCCCTTCAACCACGTCATGAAAGCTTGATAAACTTCCAAATCGGTTTGGAATCGCCTACCGCCCAGGTGCTACTTGAATGGTCCGAAGACATGAAAATCACAGGGTACCAAGTCAGGACTGTCGGGAAGATGTACAGTACAAGTACGGAGCTGTTTTTAATTTTTTGGGATGTAGGGATGATGAATATTTTCATGACATTAATGCTTGCTTCGTCTCCGTTGTCGCCTGATGCATTCACGTTTCATCCTCTGTAAGAATACGGTGCAAAAACGAGTCTTTCCTCGTGAAACCGTTGCAAATTCATGAGAGACAATTCCATCCTGGAGGTCTTGTGAATTTCTGTGAGTTGCCGCAGCATCCAGCGTGAACACGTAGTTGAGTTGCTCATGCAAGATTTGTACACTCTACTCACGGAGATGTTCAGTTCTTTAACAATATCGCGAATACAAATGAGACGATCGGTTTTAATCAGATCTTCAATACGGCACAAATTATCATCTGTAAAGGATGTGTTTGTCCTACCAGATTTTGGCTCAGTTTGCACATTTGACTTTCCTTCATCGAACCAAGTGCACCAAATCCACACCTGTTTTAGTGACATGTCATTACCACCGTACACCTCAACAAGTTGACGATGAATTTCTACTGGTGAGTTGCCCTTCAGACGAGAAACCGTATCACACTACGCAATTCCACGTTTGACAACGTTTCCGTGAACGCAGCCATCTTCAAAATGATATTGCGAAAGTCTAACGCAACATTTGCTCCAGCTAACGCTGTGCGATAAAGCTGTGGTCTTCTGCTGCTGCCCTGATAGGAAATATGAACAAGAGGAAAAATGTGACACCCGTGAGAGCTCTTGTTACTTTACTTTTTGAATCAGCGTCGTACAATATTGTTTCAAATCCTTCCTGATTTTTGTATATATTTCCATTTTATTACATTAAATAAATAAGTTACAAACATTTATTTTTTGTTATAGGTATGGATAGCAATTGTCATTTCATTCATAATTGTATCAATTATATTTTTTCTGATATTTCGTATCGAGGCAAAGTTACATCGAAGAAAACATGTTAAATTTTATGATGTTATTTGGGCACTGTTTGGTTCATTTACATGCAAAGGTTGTATTGTATTTTACAGTT
The DNA here is from genome assembly GCF_000671375.1 of Centruroides sculpturatus. NCBI lineage: Eukaryota > Metazoa > Arthropoda > Arachnida > Scorpiones > Buthidae > Centruroides > Centruroides sculpturatus. The sequence continues at coordinate 236,933 of NW_019385599.1, forward strand.
TTCGTTTTTCTGTTAACAAACGAAATTTATATTAAATATTAATTAATAGATAATTCTCTATTCTTCCCTTCTGGACAAAGCTGTAAATTGATTGTGTCGGGATGGATTCTCGCGTGTTTCGTTATTACTTCAAGCTATAGTGGAGCCTTGATGTCATCAATCACATTCCCAGGATACGAACCAGCTCCTCAAACTTATACTCAGTTATTGAAATTTGCCGACAGAGGAGTTTATATCATAAGTTTTGATATTGATGATATAGTTTTTCAACTCATTTCTGTGAGTATGAAATTTTTCTTTCCGTGAAAACATATTATTTTTTAAACATTTTACTTACTTATTTTTCAGAATAAAAAGATATTCTCGCATATTTTAATACTATTGTCTAGGTTTCATTACCATACATTAGCAATTTACACAAATGTGCGAATGTTTTAATAATATTTTATAGTCTATTATACAGATTAACATATTAATGTTAAAATTTCGCCTTATTTGCAAATTTTACTGTTTAATTACAGAATTATTCTAAAAATCTATACATAATAGTTGAAACGTTCTAAATTAGAAAATCACAATTTTTTCAATACAAAAATATTCCTTCGGAAAACGTATTCCTTAATAATAGATAATTATTTCAATATGGGTGAAAAAGTTCGAAAAATCTATTTAAATCTAATTCAAAAATATTCCTTCGGAAAACGTATTCCTTAATAATAGATAATTATTTCAATATGGGTGAAAAAGTTCGAAAAGACTTCATAAATCTAATTTAAAAATATAAAATAAGAAAAAAAAACTCATCCTGTTCTGACTAGAAATGATTAAAAATATTGAAACAACACTAAAGACTAGTGTTGTTTGAATGTTTTTAATCACCTCTAAAGTTGGAACAGGCTGAGAGGCATTTTTGGTGTTTGGTCACATATATAATCCCTACCTAATAACCATGGCATCCAAGAACCATGTGGGAGCAACAAAGTGTAAGAGGAAGGTTTTAGTATCAATGATTGGGGTGAAAAAGGAGCTTATTGCAAATCACGACAATGGTACATGTGGTGGATCTAGTGGTCATGTTTAAGATGCCAAAGTCTTGTATGATGTGTGACTAGTAAATGCAATTTTCATTTTATTATGAAGTATTTATGCATTTTATTTATTATTTACATGTTTTAGTTTATTATTTAGGATTTTTAATTTTGTTATATTTTCCTTAAATTATGTGTATTTGCTGTTTAAGTTTATCAAATTTGGTATTGTTTAGGGTCTGCTCTCAGACCCTAAACAATACTGATTCACATTCCATTATTTCTAATGGGGAAAATTAATTCAGATTTTAAACAGTCTCCGAAATGAATTAAATTCAAAGNTCTAGGAAATATTTTGCAACTTCAATTTATAATATTAATTCTTTTTACCTTTATGTCTTTACTCTTAAAAAGTTTTGTTTGTATCTTTGTTTGCTTGGTTATGTTTGCTTTGCTTGTTATCTTTCACCTTGTTTTTAGTAAAACTTATTTTACTGGTGTCGTTTCCAATTAGGAAATAGAGGAAATCTTAGTCGAAAGTCAAAACAAAATATCTTTATTTTGTTCAAAGAAATATTTTATCTAAAAGAATGCATTTGTGTCAGAAAAACTGTGATTATCTGATTTAGAATGTTTCAACCATTATATACACATTTTAAGAGTAATTCTGTAATTAAAGAATGGAATCTGCAAATAAGACAAATTTTTAACATGCAAAAAATTTCAGGTGAAAATAAAGATACTTTGTTTTGACTTTTAACTAAGATCTCCTCTATTTGCTAATCGGAGTCTACACCAGTGTAATAAGACCTGTTAATAATCAAGGTTCAAGTAGACAAGGATACAAACGGAACTTCGTAATACAGTAGAACCTCGATTATCCGCCCCCGATCAACCGACCTCTCGGTTAACCGACCGTCCTAGTCCACAAATTTCAAATATCCGCTAGTGATGTGGCGCTACAATATTTGGCTATGTCTTGGCTACTTTAATATTATTTTTACGTGTTTTAGCTGGCAACACGAATTCGACCATGAAAGGGAGCCAGTATTTAAACGAAGCTTAATTTTCTAATTTTGAACGATACAATAGCGACGATTATTATTTTAAAAAATTTTTGTTAGGCTTAACATCGATGAAAATTCAACGCAAAATAGGTTAATAGCGATATACTAATATACTAATATACTAATTACATGAGATATAATAATATACTACACTAATAATGGATTTTTTCATACTTTTCGGTTATCCGACTTTTCAATTATCCGACCAACCCCAGTCCCCAATTAGGGCGGATAATCGAGGTTCTACTGTAATTCTTCCTAAGTATAATATTTCTTTATGATACAATGTGTTTTGTATCTATTACTATGACTCATTATTGCAAAAAAACAATTTATCTTGTTAATTAATCAGAGTTTTAATACTCTAGAAAATCGTCGCCAGTAATTATTTAAAAGTAGAAATTTATATATTTCCTATATTGTTTTAAAAATAAATATTAATAAAATATAATATAAAAATAGCATCTGATTTCAAATTAATTATCTTATTTAAGAAGTTGAGTTTTTTTCATATGCTTAAAACAAATAAATATTTAGTAAAAGAAAATTTTCACAGGAATAAATTCGCTGAAATTCGCTATCTATCACATTGTTCATTTGACAAAATATATGCCATTTTATAATGCTAACTTAAAAAATTACTTACTTATTTATAAATATTTTATACAGTAATTTTTCAAATAAGATGATCTTTATAGCATTGAAAGAGTTAAGACGGTTTTCGCAAAGAATTACACTTAAATATTCAAGAATTTCTGACATATTAACACGTATTTATAGTTTTAAGTAAAATATAGACAATAGTATTAAATTTATATATTTTCTGATTCGTAACGCATATATTGACTTTAAAATTAGGCTGAAAAAGTCAACATTTAACAGTTATTACTAAAGTGCCTTTCATACTATTTCATCGTTATAATCTTAGTTCTTACGAAATGATTTTTCCTAAGCACGTTTAATAACTCAAAGTTAAAATCTGTTTATATATAAAGTTGTAATAATGATAAATTCAAGCAGAATTCATCATGTAAAATTTATATATTTATAGAAATCAGTTAAAGGAGAAGGACTTGCTTTAAAGAAATTATATGAGGTAAACAAGATGAAGCATATTAATTTTGACATGAAGTTGCCAATTCGAATATTAAATAACAAAATTGCGTACATCTATTATGAATGTGCTATAAAAATATTCATTAGCTATTTTGGCTCAGAAAATTTTTTGATCTCCGAAGACCAATTATTTTCCTTTAACACTGGATTTGGAATTCCAAAACAATCTCGTTATAAGGAACATATAAATAAGGCGTGAGTTATGAAATGTTTATTGTATTTTATTTTCAATCGTGTTTATAATTTTTTTATAGAAAAATTATTTTCAGAATATTTCGTTTGGTTGAAACTGGACACATGTTGAAATTTGAAAGTGACGAAATAGACAAAGGAAAGAACAGTTTTAAAATTCGAGAAGACGAAAATGAACACGTTCTGGATGTGCACGACTTAGCTGGACCTCTCCTGCTTCTTGTAATTGGATATGTCATATCGACTGCCGTTTTTCTCGTTGAAATTGCCATAGTTAAATTTCATTGCACTACGATATAGATGAAGTTTCTTGAAAATAATTCTTTAATATATTTTTTTCCTTCGAATCGTTAAAAAAATTGTCACTTCACATTTTTAGAAAAAATAAAATGTGCCGTTTAAAACAAATAACAAGATAATATGATTTTTACGAAAATCATATTATCTTATTTATGTAGTAGGCCTATCCTCTTGATGTTACCTAGTTGTAGACGAACTCAAAATCTCTCTATCAGCATCTTTGTGAAGTTCACTTGTGGTCGAATTTCTTATATTTTCTTTTCCTTTCAATCTTAAATAGTTCGTCTTTTTCTTCTCTTCGATACTTCTCTGAATAATAACTTTTATTAATTCATATGAAACTTTTTCAATATATCCAGAAAGGCTGTTTTTCTATTAGAAATTCAGAGTTTATTCAATTCTTTTTTGATAAAATTCAGGCATTCGTAACTAAGCTACGTCGTTTTCCTGTTGCCCCAAATGTTAAATACATTATTTCAGTCAATTATGGTTTCAACGAAGTTCTAATTTATGAGTTAAACTTTATTTTTTTTTAATAAATTTTAGTCATATCAATCTACTTTTCCCGACTTGTTTCGTATCTTAACTTTTATACATTTGGTATATAACTTGTTTCGTCTAATCCTTGCTGAAAAATTTAATTCACAAATAAATTAGTGACATAAAAATTTAAATATTGTTGCGAAATTATGTTAACAATTATAACGCATTTGGAACATTACAATGAAAATTTTATTTAACTAAGCAACTAAATATGCAAAGATTTTTAATAAAATTTCTTAATTCTAACGTATTAAATTATAGATACATTTCCAAAATTATTCCGTATTATCTAGATGAAAATACAATATTAAGTGTAAGTGCGGTATATGATAAATTTTTGCCTGCAATATGATATTTGATATGAAACAGCAAAGACAAAATTGTTGTAGTGTTTAAAATTTAAAATTTTTTTTTTAAAAGCACGATTTTTCTGAAAACACGAGAACGCGCTTTGGTCGACCTAAATGATCTTAATAAATTTCAAAAACATTGAAGCAAAAAGAAAAAAATAGAGAATTTTTAGAAAATATTTTTGACACATTTAATTACTAATAGTGTAATATTGTATAATTATTTGGCATCGATTAAATGAGATGTTTAGTACTTATTGTGATATTCTTACCCATTCTTCTACGAGAACATACTTCAATTTCTGAACATTCATTGGAAATTGCCGACTGTAGCAGTATGTTTTTCAACCGTATCCTAAAAATGTTCAATTGAATTAAAATCCTGTGAGTGTGAAGGCTGATGTGGTCCGATTTTTCTTATGAAGCGTATTTAATAAAAGTTGATCCTTGTTTTCTAAAAGAAGAAAAACCATGTAAAATGAGTAAATATCGCAAACTGTGATAGGTAGTTTTTCTGTATTCGTGGACTTCACAGTTCCATTAAATTTCGCCATTCTGCTTTAGCACCGAATGCTAAAAACATTTCTCTACAATTTCAATCAATTGTAGAGTAATTGTATTTTTATTTAAAAAACAAAGTTTATGAATGAAATAAACTTCTCTGCCTATCTCGAATAGTAATGGAGAAGGAACGTTCAATTTAAAATAATCAGAGCGGTTATTATTTGAATAAAACTAGTATACAAACTACTTTTCCTTACTTATATTGAATAAAATTTAATTATTACGAAAATTATACTTTCATTTTTAATCTTACTTCAATTATTTACTCTTTAGTTGCACATAAAAATGTACAACTAAACACTAAAATTTCGTTTTAGTGTTTAGTGTTTAGAAATAATTTTTAAAGAAATTATTTCTTTAAAAAATAATTTTTCTTTCTTTACGTATTAGATCAAATTATTTTCGAAAAATAAATATTAAAAGCATTCATGATTTTATGTTAATATGAAAGAATTTATGTCTGAATATGTTTAACAATTAAAAGTTCAAGCTTTCTACTGTATATATTATTGTTTAATTATAAAATTTTCGATCCTTGCAAAGGTTTGAAAAAATGTATCAAGAAATGAATCAAAATTTTACGATTTCCGGCTCTTGTTATTTCTTTCTCTCATATAATTTGTTTCGTGAGAGAATGTACAAAGTTCAATAAATGAAACGGGTTTTGCAAAGAAGAAAAATGACAGAAATGATTTCAAGAATTTGATATTGTTGAATCAAATAAGAAACTATAATCCGATGTCTAAGGATCAGAAAAAACTTTGATCATTAATTAACATCCCCAAAAATTTATTGATGATTTTTTATGGCAGCAATGTAAGTTTTTAATGTAAGTTTTTTTTTGCAATTTACATGAAATTGTTACAAAAATTACCAACACTGTAGTTCGCAATTGAAAATCACAGCAAGATTCCATCTAACCAAAATAAACCGTCGATGAATCCTGACCAGGGTAGAATTTAGTGCATCCGTGTAAATAACAACAANCACAAATAAATTATTGACATAAAAATTTAAATATTGTTGTGAAATTATGTTAACAATTATAACGCATTTGGTACATTAGAATGAAAATTTTATTTAACTAAGCAACTAAATATGCAAAGATTTTTAATAAAATTTCTTAATTCTAACGTATTAAATTATAGATACATTTCCAAAATTATTCCGTATTATCTAGGTGAAAATACAATATTAAGTGTAAGTGCGGTATATGATAAATTTTTGCCTGCAATATGATATTTGAAATGAAACAGCAAAGACAAAATTGTTGTAGTGTTTAAAATTTATAAATTTTTTTTAAAAGCACGATTTTTCTGAAAACATGAGAACGCGCTTTGGTCGACCTAAATGATCTTAATAAATTTCAAAAACATTGAAGCAAAAAGAAAAAAATAGAGAATTTTTAGAAAATATTTTTGACACATTTAATTACTAATAGTGTAATATTGTATAATTATTTGGCATCGATTAAATGAGATGTTTAGTACTTATTGTGATATTCTTACCCATTCTTCTACGAGAACATACTTCAATTTCTGAACATTCATTGGAAATTGCCGACTGTAGCAGTATGTTTTTTCAACCATATCCTAAAAATGTTCAATTGAATTAAAATCCTGTGAGTGTGAAGGCTGATGTGGTCCGATTTTTCTTATGAAGCGTATTTAATAAAAGTTGATCCTTGTTTTCTAAAAGAAGAAAAACCATGTAAAATGAGTAAATATCGCAAACTGTGATAGGTAGTATTTCTGTATTCGTGGACTTCACAGTTCCATTAAATTTCGCCATTGTGCTTTAGCACCGAATGCTAAAAACATTATTTTAATCAATTGTAGAGTAATTGTATTTTTATTTAAAAAACAAAGTTTATGAATGAAATGAACTTCTCTGTCTACCTCGAATAGTAATGGAGAAGGAACGTTCAATTTAAAATAATCAGAGCGGTTATTATTTGAATAAAACTAGTATACCAACTACTTTTCCTTACTTGTATTGAATAAAATTTAATTATTACGAAAATTATACTTTCATTTTTAATCTCACTTCAATTATTTACTCTTTAGTTGCACTGATTCACCTCTTTCTTCGAATTTATGAAAATTAGATTTAATAAAAAATAATTTTTCTTTCTTTACGTATTAGATCGAATTATTTTCGAAAAATAAATATTAAAAGCATTCATGATTTTATGTTAATATGAAAGAATTTATGTTTGAATATGTTTAACAATTAAAAGTTTAAGCTTTCTACTGTATATATTATTGTTTAATTATAAAATTTTCTATCATTGCGAAGGTTTGAGAAAATGTATCAAGAAATGAATCAAAATTTTACGATTTCCGGCTCTTGTTATTTCTTTCTCTCGTATACTTTGTTTCGTGAGAGAATGTACAAAGTTCAATAAATGAAACGGGTTTTGCAAAGAAGAAAAATGACAGAAATGATTTCAAGAATTTGATATTGTTGAATCAAATAAGAAACTCTAATCCGATGTCTAAGGATCAGAAAAAAACTTTGATCATTAATTAACATCCCCAAAAATTTATTGATGATTTTTTATGGCAGCAATGTAAGTTTTTAATGTAAGTTTTTTTGCAATTTACATAAAATTGTTACAAAAATTACCAACACTGTAGTTCGCAATTGAAAATCACAGCAAGATTCCATCTAACCAAAATAAACCGTCGATGAATCCTGACCAGGGTAGAATTTAGTGCATCCGTGTAAATAACAACAATATCAAAAGACGAGAAGTAATTTTAAATAAGAGGCATTTGTTCTTAAAAAGTGTTTGTTAAGAATAAAAGTAAATAACACTAAAATGATTATAATATCGAACTTAAATGATGGTTAAACGTGTCATTTTTAAAAATCATATATAAACCTATTCGCCTCTGAATTTGTAAATTGTTTCACAATGTGCATACTAGTAGAGGCAGACATATCATCTTTCTAGAAGTCTACAAAGAAAGATAAAAATAGTTAAAGCTTTCTGTGTGAATACGACTCCGATTCTTGAAACAGTTGTTTGATATGTATTCCGTAAATAGTTGATCAACGCCTTTATAAAAATATAAAACTACAGTATTTAGGAAATTACTATGTGTCGATTTAGTCGATGGAAAAACATATTAATACAGTTTCGAAATGTATTTCCTTTTTACTTAGAACTGATTTCAGATGGCAAACTAAACATGAATAATTCACATATTCTCATTTTATTCGTTCTCCCCATCTGTTGTNGATTTTAATCAAAATATATAGGAATAACCATTTACAACAGTTTTATTTCTTAGCTGAAAAGAAGGAAGAAATGACCACATTATTCCTTCCCTAAGCTCAGGTTTCTTTTACATTCTCGATTTGAACTGTTTATCTGATATTCGGATTATAAAATAACTCTGTTCTATAAGTTTTATGTTTTATGTAGATTGTTTCAAAATGTAATTATTTTACGAATTAAACTTGTTTGATTTGCATGTTAATTATCATGGAATCCTAACAATTGTAAATTCCTAGTTAGAATTTCAGTTAATTTGTAAATCAATAATGTTTTAAATACCTTATATCTGTGCAGATAAGATGATAGTTGAATCATAAAAAAAGGCCCCCAAAATCCGGGGTTGTCTTATAGGACAGATACAAAAAAAATTAGATTGAAATTTATATAAATTAATATCTTTATAAAAAAAATGGAAAAACTAATTATTTACTAGTAGAGAGTAGAGTATGTCCACAAAATAGAATAGCTGATATGATGTTTTTGTGAATAGGACATAATTCTGTATACGCCATACGGTATTATTATCCAGATGATAATTGCCGATCTAAACTAAATTCATAGGCTGTTGATAGCTCGGGGGTTGTCTTATAGGACAGATATATACTAAAATGAGAAAACTTCGACAAAAATTTATACCTCATCTTATCTGAAGGTTGTCTTNTATTCATTATAGTTTTTTTATACTCTTCGTCTGTCTATGATTCAAATCCATCGGTTTTCCTCTTTTTATTCATACCGCATATCTGTGCAGATAAGATGATAGTTGAATCATAAAAAAAGGCCCCCAAAATCCGGGGTTGTCTTATAGGACAGATACAAAAAAAATTAGATTGAAATTTATATAAATTAATATCTTTATAAAAAAAATGGAAAAACTAATTATTTACTAGTAGAGAGTAGAGTATGTCCACAAAATAGAATAGCTGATACGACGTTTTTGTGAATAGGACATAATTCTGTATACGCCATACGGTATTATTATCCAGATGATAATTGCCAATCTAAACTAAATTCATAGGCTGTTGATAGCTCGGGGGTTGTCTTATAGGACAGATATATACTAAAATGAGAAAACTTCGACAAAAATTTATACCTCATCTTATCTGAAGGTTGTCTTATCTGCGCAGATATACAGTAAATATGAATTTATAAAATAAAATTTTTTCATTATGTAAGCATATTAATACACATTATTATGCATTAGGTTATAAAATAATAAATCCTTACAGTGAGAGATATTATTGTAATTATAGAAAAAACTAAATATATAAAGTAAAATTTTTTAATACCCATCAGTTTACTGCTCTAGTTCATTTAGTATTTTAAAAGGCAAAAATATAAATGAAATAGAAATATATCATCATCAAATGTAAGACTTCTACATATATATGCTTTTATGTTTATTTCAGCAGAAATTCTAAACTTAATTTTTCTGTTTTATTTGGATAGACATCATACAATAAACTTAGTCTAGTATTTACGCTGTATGTTTCCTTTTTTCTTTCTTTTTTTTTAATTTATGCTGTTCACATTTTAGGATCTACATTTTTCTTTCTTTCATACAATATTAAATTACAAAGTTTTATCCTAGGAATTTTATTGGAAAATTTCTAAATTTGATATTATTACTGATGAAATTGTTAGGTTCTTGATGAGCTGCATTTTGAAAAAATTGTAGACCTATAAATTCCCACTGTCGTCCGTCTGTTTTTCCTTAATCTTGAGAATGGTGTATGAAATATATGACCAGATATGGAAAGCTTAGGGATAGGAGCCCCCAACTAACTACGGTAGAGCATTGATTATCTGACCCTTGATTAACCGTCGCATTGGTTAATCGACCATTCTAGTCGGCAAATTTCAAATGTTCGCTAGTGATGTGGCATTACAATATTTGGCTAAATCTTGGCTACTTTAATATTATTTTTGTTAAATGTTTGCGTGTTTTAGCTGGCATCAACGGCTCGACCATTGAAGGGAGGCCAATATTTAAACGAGACTTAATTTTCTAATTATGAGTGGTTGTTTGTTTCGTGAGCAATAAAATAATTTTAAAATAATTTTTAACGATATAATAGCGATGATTATTATTTTAAAAAAAAAATTTTGTTAGGCTAAACATCGATGAAAATTCAACGTAAAGTTGGTTAATAGCGATATACTAATAAACTAATTACATGGGATATACTAATATCCTAATATACTATACTAATAATGTGTTTTTTTCCTTCTTTTCGATTATCCGATTTTTCAGATTATCCGACCAACCTGAGTCCCCAATTGAGTCGGATAATCGATGCTGTACTGTATATATGAACTTCTGATGCAAACCAGAAATTATATTATTTCAATTAAAAAATTTTTTCCTGAGAGGAATTAGCAATAAAGTCGTGCCAGTCGTCTATCTAACAGGAAAGTATGATGTACAGGTGCAAGACATTACTAATTTGAGACAGAGAGCATATATTTTAAATGAAATAAATTAAAAATATGATTAAAAATTGCAACCTGGCTTTGTGATAATGATTTGTATTTTGCTAATTAATTAATTAACANATGTATTTTTTTCCTTCTTTTCGGTTATCCGATTTTTCAGATTATCCGACCAACCTGAGTCCCCAATTGAGTCGGATAATCGATGCTCTACTGTATATATGAACTTCTGATGCAAACCAGAAATTATATTATTTCAATTAAAAAATTTTTCCCTGAGAGGAATTAGCAATAAAGTCGTGCCAGTTGTCTATCTAACAGGAAAGTATGATGTACAGGTGCAAGACACTACTAATTTGAGACAGAGAGCATATATTTTAAATGAAATAAATTAAAAATATGATTAAAAATTGCATCCTGGCATTGTGATGATGTTTTGTATTTTGCTAATTAATTAATTAACAAAACACAGTATTGAAATCAAATTAAAGTCCAAATTAATAAGATATTTTGCTTCGTGCTCTATTTGTTTTTTATTTGCATTTTGTTAGATTCTAGAGCAATTTCTCATATTGGGTTGTGTGAGCAAAAAGTTTATTTATTTGCAACCCAAATGCTTATAATATCAAATTTTTAAAAAACCCTGATAAACTGGAGTCACTCTATATCATATAACAAAATAAAATTATGCATTACTGATAATAACTTCTACATTTGAAATGTAACATTGAGTAAATTTCCATTAAGAGTAGTTCAGGCCAATTTTGATTTGTAACAAAAAAACTTACTTCAATTTCAGTTTATATTATTGAAATTTAATTGAATTTAAATTTAAAAATGTAATACTGACGGATAGACTTCTGAATAAATTTGAAATGTAATATTTAAAATTAAGTTTTTTTTTATATAAACTTAATGAACCCTTTTTAAATGTACTTTTCAGATTGTAAGATTTTGTTAATTTCATTTTGTCTATAGAAAAAAAAAATAGAAAATTCTTTAAAAATTATTTATTGATTCACTTGTGCCAAAATTCATCTGTTATTAATTTTTTTATAATTTATTGTTATGTATGACAATAAACCTAGAAGTTTGAACAAACAAAAAAATATTTTTAAAACCATTGCAACTTAAATAGCTTTATGACTATGATCTTATATAAAATATCTATTTTGGTGTTATTGAAAACAGAAAAGAGAAACCAATTATATATACACATTCTGTACTATGATATGCTTCTTGTCTAGTCTTGGTATAAACTTGTAAGCACTATGTCAGCCTTTCTTTATTACTAGATTTATTACACTGTCATTTGACACAAGACCAGCCTTAGAAAATCACTTAAAGTCCGAAATGCATTCTTTTTGGAAATCCCTCAGCTTTTTATAATGTAACTATATTTAAGAAATAAAACATACAAGTTAGATTATGTTAACAGTAAAATTTAAGGTTTTAATTCAACTTACATATTTATGGAATTGATACTACACATTTATGAAATACAATAATGTACAATAAAATTATGATGTTTGATAAAATACTGAGGACAAATCATTGATTTCCAGGTGTTTGCTATAATATTAACAGGATGTTAATGATTTTAAAATATCAAAAATAACAAATGTAGATACTTGTAATGACAATAATAATTATGAGAAAAAAGTTGTTAAAAAATTTTTAGTACTTAAGAACTAGGAACAATGCATACGTCTGTTAACTCTAACAGATGCATACATTGTTCCTAGTTCTTAGTATTTCTGTAAAAGGTAGTATCAAACTATGGGTTGCAACCCATAGTTTGATACCTTCCACAGAAACACTGTTTTCTTATTTATCAATTATGCAATTATTAGATTTTATTGAATTGCATAATCCTATAATTTAGCTATATAATAATTTATGAATACTAATCTATTAATTTATCAAAATAGTTTTAGTATATGTATTTGCAATTGTAAATTTATTGCTTCTTTAATCTTCTTAAAAAATATTACTTACAATTCATACATGTATATATAATGATACAGTAAAGTTATTTTAGTATTTATGCTGTATTTAATATTAACATAGATTAATTATTTTGCATAAATATACACAATTGATAAAAATGTTAAATTATTGACTCAGTTCTTTTATAATTATGANAAATTATTTATTGATCCACTTGTGCCAAAATTCATCTGTTATTAATTTTTTATAATTTATTGTTATGTATGACAATAAACCTAGAAGTTTGAACAAACAAAAAAATATTTTTAAAACCATTGCAACTTAAATAGCTTTATGACTATGATCTTATATAAAATATCTATTTTGGTGTTATTGAAAACAGAAAAGAGAAACCAATTATATATACACATTCTGTACTATGATATGCTTCTTGTCTAGTCTTGGTATAAACTTGTAAGCACTATGTCAGCCTTTCTTTATTACTAGATTTATTACACTGTCATTTGACACAAGACCAGCCTTAGAAAATCACTTAAAGTCCGAAATGCATTCTTTTTGGAAATCCCTCAGCTTTTTATAATGTAACTATATTTAAGAAATAAAACATACAAGTTAGATTATGTTAACAGGAAAATTTAAGATTTTAATTCAACTTACATATTTATGGAATTGATACTACACATTTATGAAATACAATAATGTACAATAAAATTATGATGTTTGATAAAATACTGAGGACAAATCATTGATTTCCAGGTGTTTGCTATAATATTAACAGGATGTTAATGATTTTAAAATATCAAAAATAACAAATGTAGATACTTGTAATGACAATAATAATTATGAGAAAAAAGTTGTTAAAAAATTTTTAGTACTTAAGAACTAGGAACAATGCATACGTCTGTTAACTCTAACAGATGCATACATTGTTCCTAGTTCTTAGTATTTCTGTAAAAGGTAGTATCAAACTATGGGTTGCAACCCATAGTTTGATACCTTCCACAGAAACACTGTTTTCTTATTTATCAATTATGCAATTATTAGATTTTATTGAATTGCATAATCCTATAATTTAGCTATATAATAATTTATGAATACTAATCTATTAATTTATCAAAATAGTTTTAGTATATGTATTTGCAATTGTAAATTTATTGCTTCTTTAATCTTCTTAAAAAATATTACTTACAATTCATACATGTATATATAATGATACAGTAAAGTTATTTTAGTATTTATGCTGTATTTAATATTAACATAGATTAATTATTTTGCATAAATATACACAATTGATAAAAATGTTAAATTATTGACTCAGTTCTTTTATAATTATGATTTATAAATTTTTTTGCATCTAATTAGTGTATGTTTTATCAAATATTTATGATTATTTAGATTGTAATTATGCTAAAATATAGATGCAAGATATCCTTAAAAGTTTCATAACCAAAATTTATAAAAACATAGTAACGTTAACAATTAAAAAAATAACTAATAAAAATTATTTTTTTTTTCTGGTTAGAATGATTATTATTGCTTAGGAGATATGGCACTACCAATTCGATGGTCAGCTCCAGAATCTCTTCATTGCACAGATACTATCATAGAAACTAAAGAAGTTAGCAAAGAAGCAAATGTGTGGTATGTTTCAATTTTAATTTTAAAAAATTTTATATAAAATGATGACAAGGATGACATGATTTAACCTGTTACTTAAGCTACTAAAACCCTATTTTTAAATTTTGATATATATTAGAAATTATAGATGAATCTTAAATGATAATTAATAAAACTAAAAAAAATTCTTCTATCTTAGATTAGATTTATAAGTTCTCAATATATAATATTTCTATACATGAGCTACTTTATTTTATTCCTCTTCAAAATTTGATAAGAGTTCTGAACAATATTTACAAAAACAAAATATTCTAATCACAAGTGTGACAAAATTGAAGTTCCTGCATACTCCAGTCAGATGGTTCATAGATTCTAGGCTCCAATTTGTTTTATTCTCATTATATATTCACATGATAGNAAAAATAATTTTTAACGATACAATAGCCACGATTATTATTTAAAAAGTTTTCGTTAGGCTTAACATCGACGAAAATTCAACGCGAAGCGATACGCAACGGAGAAAAATTTCAACACGAGATAGGTTAATGTATTTTTTCGTACATAATCGGTTATCCGAAAATAAGTTATCCGAACAACCCCATTCCCCAATTGATTCGGATAAACGACGCTCTACTGTATTATCAAATTGGAAAAAACTTAATTTTGAGGGTTGATGTCGGTTTTATAAAAAATCGGAAAAAATCACCGAATTTTTTCCATTTCTTGACGTTTCAATGTCCCTTAAGTCCAAAAATGCAAAAATGTTGAGGGGGGTCATTTCTCGACTAATAGTCATATTTTCTCCTCTGTTATATATAGCAACCGAAAAAAAGTAAAAATTAAGTTAAATGACAGAATAGATCTCTATGTCATCTGTGGAGAATATTTGATAATTGATAATAGAAAGGATAAATGCTACTCAGGCAGGAGCA
Organism: Centruroides sculpturatus; assembly: GCF_000671375.1. Taxonomy (NCBI): domain Eukaryota; kingdom Metazoa; phylum Arthropoda; class Arachnida; order Scorpiones; family Buthidae; genus Centruroides; species Centruroides sculpturatus. Next base: position 252,311 of record NW_019385599.1, read on the forward strand.
TCCATACATTCGGGCAGTTGCGGCACGTGTCTCTTTTCATTTCAGTTGTCTTTTTCTTAACTTGTTCATGACTCTAAAAGAAAACTTTTTATACATGTAACTGATTAATCGTTTAATAACATTGTGTAAGAGAAGATAAACGAAAACATTTCAGTTATGTAAAACAGAGGGCAAGTATGGCAATCGGTTGAAAAAAATGACCTCTTCCAAGATTTGTACATTTTTGGACTCACGGGACGACGAGACATCGAGAAATGCAAAAAAAAAAAAAAAAATTAGGGTGTTTTTTCTGTATGTACCGATGTTTGTTTGGGGGTAACGATTTTGTTCATCCTGTTTGAAGCTTAGTAACTTCTGTGCTTTTGTCGAAAATTTCTGTAATTTTGCACAGAGATTTATTAGAGGGATTGATGCGACTAACTTTTGGTGGTTTAATGTGGAGGGAGTGGAAAGATATATGGGACCATGTGTAGTATCTCCAATGTAGTATGTGTAGCATGTCTAGTATAATGACAATTTTACACTTTGTTTGCATTTACAATTTATTTATAAAACCCAACTTTACTCTCAAAATTACGCTTTTTGCTATTTTACACTAATTAAAGGTATGAAAAGAGTTTTTAATAAAATATTATAACAGATGGCGCTACACGCGCAGTTTTAAATGTTGCAACTCTTTACTGGATTTTTCTATAATGCTAAAAAATTTTTATTACTGTCCAGTATACAATGTATTAAAACTTAAATTTTTTGACACTTCAAGATCCCATGAGTCCAAAAATATAAAGATTTTCGGGGGTTGTTTTTGAACCAATTCCCATACTTCTACTATATAACAGCTGGGAAAGTAAAAAATGTGGACATTTCAGTTATTTCTTTTTTTCAACTCTTGATGCGCTATGTGCACTAAGAGTGTCTTTTTATAAAAACTACTATTAGTGAGCCAGGTGCACTGTTGAGCGTTCAGTTGATGAGGGACAGAGCCAAAGATATCTGGGTGAACCACTGCCTAAAGTTATCTCAGAGTTATCAAATTTCTGACAAAAATGATACATTTCAAGAAACTCAACTCTGAACGAATAAAAATACATTTTCTTTTAATTAATTAAAGTTTGAATATTCAAGAAATTACAGCACAAAATAATAGTACTTTTGCTTAGTATAGTATTTATAATATCTACTCGGACTTATTTTATTAACAGGACACATTATATCGACNGTTGTCTTTTTCTTAACTTGTTCATGACTCTAAAAGAAAACTTTTTATACATGTAACTGATTAATCGTTTAATAACATTGTGTAAGAGAAGATAAATGAAAACATTTCTGTTATGTAAAACAGAGGGAAAGTATGGCAATCGGTTGAAAAAAATGACCCCTCCAAGATTTTTACATTTTTGGACTCACGGAACGACGATACATCGAGAAATGTTTTTTCTGTATGTATGGATGTTTGTATGGGGGTAACGATTTTGTTCATCCTGTTTGAAGCTTAGTAACTTCTGTGCTCTTGTCGAAAATTTCTGTAATTTTGCACAGAGGCTTATTAGAGGGATTGATGCTACTAAATTTTGATGGTTTAATGTCGAGGGAGTGGAAAGATAAATGGGACCATGTGTAGTATCTTCAATAGAGTCGGGTATAATGAAAATTTTACATTTTGTTTGCATTTACAATTTATTTATAAAACCCAACCCTACTCTCAAAATCACGCTTTTTGCTATTTTACACTAATTAAAGATATAAAAACATTTTTAATAAAATATTATAACAGATGGTGCCACACGCGCAGTTTTAAATGTTGCAACTCTTTACTGAATTTTTCTATAACGCTAAAAAATTTTTTATTACTGTCCAGTATACAATGTATTAAAACTTAAATTTTTTGACACTTCAAGATCCCATGAGTCCAAAAATATAAAGATTTTCGGGGGTTGTTTTTGAACCAATTCCCATACTTCTACTATATAACAGCTGGGAAAGTAAAAAATGTGGACATTTCAGTTATTTCTTTTTTTCAACTCTTGATGCGCTATGTGCACTAAGAGTGTCTTTTTATAAAAACTACTATTAGTGAGCCAGGTGCACTGTTGAGCGTTCAGTTGATGAGGGACAGAGCCAAAGATATCTGGGTGAACCACTGCCTAAAGTTATCTCAGAGTTATCAAATTTCTGACAAAAATGATACATTTCAAGAAACTCAACTCTGAACGAATAAAAATACATTTTCTTTTAATTAATTAAAGTTTGAATATTCAAGAAATTACAGCACAAAATAATAGTACTTTTGCTTAGTATAGTATTTATAATATCTACTCGGACTTATTTTATTAACAGGACACATTATATCGACATCTTTGTTCAGCAAAAGTTAAGAAAGCTTATCAGAAAAAACAAACCGTCTTTATTTTTCACCTGCACACTTTATAAACGATATTGTATTTCAGACTAGTTTATCCCTCATCAGCAGGTTTACATTCAATATTTTATAAAACAAAACATTAAAATCAATATAAATTTTTAAAATCCCGACAATAAAAACCGATAATACCAAATTACATTAAATCAATTACAGTTTTTCGATTTTTAAACACTTCAAAAATCAAAATTACAAACGGCTACATTTTTCATACTCCTTAGATACCTGAATAATAGTAGTAAACTTAAGCTATATTATTCAAGTATATTTTAAACGTATTTACGACTTTCAAGTGGCATTCAAACTTCTTCTTCTTTTTCTTCTTCTTCTGTGTTAATATGGAGATTTTAGCTCTTTCTAGGCTCTTTCTCCGATTTCCCCACTATCAGGTTCCCTTACTTAAATCGTCCGGTTCGTGCGATGTATGCTTCTAACGCCATCACTAGATGGCGGGGTGTGGTCTGTGTCGTCGGCGCATATACATCCCACAAAGTACTCTTATCTGTCAGTCTGACACCCAGGGCAGTTTCCAGGTCACTGCGAGCATCAGCATATTCGGGACATTCTAGCCAGAAGTGCGCTGCCGTTTCCCTCTTCTTGCAGTGAGGGCAGTGAGGCGTGTCGTGCAGCCGTCTGGAGTGTAAAAAATCATTCAAAGGGGCCGTCTCCGTACGCAAGCGCGCAAGAATAGTCTCCATGTATCTGTTCGACGCGTAGTTATAGTGCCAGTTGACAAACGGACAAAGATAATCCCTGCTCTTCCTCCTCAAGTCAGCTGTCCAACACTCCGTAAGCCGGAGTACTACCTTCTCCCTATCTGCCCTTGCCACGTCCCGTGGCATCAACGTCCGCCAGATCGATCCGTCTGGTTCCCCGACCCGAGCCATCCTGTCTGCGCGTTCGTTAATAAGAACCCCTGTATGCCCAGGGGTCCACCCTCGCATTCAAACTTTCACTTCAAGTATTAACTTATCACTAGATACTCTCTCATATACACGTTCCCGTCATTCTTTCTATCGATGATTCTATTCCATGATTGGTGGATTTCTCTTCCCGTATTGTTGTTCATTCTGTTCTTTTGTCTTGCTATATAAATTCGTTCGTATAATTGCCTTTTAAAATTATTCTATTTTTTTTTCTTTATCTTTACAGTACTCAAATCTATTTCACACCCAGTCGTATTACAGTATCAATCTTCTGCTACTGCTGAATTTGCATAATTATTTTTAATCGCTCGAATTTCTTTTAAACGCATTTTCAATTTTCTTTTTGTTTCTTCTACCGTATATATGTTTTCAATCCTTACAAAACTGTAAAAACAATAATACATGTTATTTGCCCTGAGCTGTTTCTATGGGGCGTATCGTGGCAGCTTACAGTTGAATTAAACCAGTGTTTCTCAACGGAGGGCGATATCGCCTCCATGTGGGCGATTTTCTATGTTGAGGGGCGATTAGTGACAATTTATATTTGGGAGGCGAAAAGCAATTTTCTGGGCGATATAGTAAAACATTATATTAAGAATAATTAGATATTTTATTCGTTGAGGGGCGATTAGTGACAATTTATATTTGGGAGGCGAAAAGCAATTTTCTGGGCGATATAGTAAAACATTATATTAAGAATAATTAGATATTTTATTCGTTATATCGTACAATAATTAAACAAATAACATTATACTAGTCACTAGTCTATTCAATGTAGTACGAATTTGGCATTAGCCTTGGTCTTCGGCCTCGGAATTTTGAAGTGAGGGGGGCGATAGTTCGTTACAGGTTGAGAAACACTGAATTAAACGTATCGATCGAATAAGATTTCTAAATTTACAGGGCTTTTTTAAAATTTAAAATAGACAGATAGATTGGGCTTAAATTCTGTTTGTAAACTTTGATTTTAAGTAAAATATAATGTATATTACTGTAAGGAACGATCACCGAGCGAATGGCTTATCGGGAATTTTCCGGTAAGTCAGTCTCAATCCACTACTGTTAGTGTTCGCCCAAATTCAATTTCCTGTCTTCCTGATTGATAGGCTACCATGCGGCCTTCTATTTAAGGCTTATAAGTAATAAATAGTATATTATGTTTTAAATATGTATTGTCATTTATTTTACGTAATAATATGCAATATAAAATAGTTAATCTGACAAATCCTAAATTAATGTAAATTTTCATTTTTTCCTTATATGGAAGTAAATAGTAATATTGACAGTATTGTAAGTTATTAAGAAGTTCTAAGCAGTTGAAATGAAAATCATAAAATAAACTATAATTTATAATTAAAGTTATATGTTATGTTAATGTATTTCAACAAAAACATTTTGTATTAACAACTNAAGTAGCCCAAAAGTAGCCAACTGTTCCTGCAGTTGGCTACTTTTGGGCTACTTTTTAAAAATTATTTGGCTACAAGGACAAAAAACTTCTGGCAACGCTGCTCTTTAGGTTTAACGGTTTGCTCTGGGCGATGATAAATCAGTGAGTGAATGAATCAGTCAGTCAGGACAAGCAATTTTATATATATAGATATTACGTACGTATCAGATTTTGAAATTTATTAATTATGTCATTACTTAATAATAAGTATAAGTAAATAAAAATGATTTCAGAAAAGTTCAGCAAGTCATATAAACAGTCTATTTGTCATCGTTACGACAAATAGTTAGTGCATGTTAATAAAACTGCTAATAAGATTTAATAGTAAATGCTGTACTGTATAGTACATGAAATGTTCATGACTAGAATAAACTATTACCGTGTTTCCCCTAAAATAAGACATCCGCAGAAAATAAGACCTAGCACAGATTTTGCTGAATTGCGAAATATAGGACCTCCCTCTGAAAGTAAGACCTAGCGAAGTTTATTTTTAGTCGTAACGGTCATCGACAGATGGTTGAAAGTGGCCGTTGGCTTTTTGAAACTGATTGCTCATCAGACAATTACGCCACACGGCATGATTTGCATGAGACTATGGCTTGGGAATCACAGATTTGCATAACGTTACGGCTGGTGATGGCCAATTGGTCGGCCGGGAATCACGCCACATGACATTTGCATAGTGCTACGGTTCAGTAAGCACTAATTGGTCATCGAGTCC